>NC_030428.2:27522500-27582500 GCF_001660625.3 Ictalurus punctatus
ATACAGTCATCTAATCAGCCAATCACGTGGCAGCAGCACAACGTATAAAATCCTGCAGAGACACGTCAAGAACTGAAGACTGGTCTGGAACTTGACGTGGTCTTCTGCTGTTGTAGCTCATCCGCTTCAAGGTTTGATGTGCCGTGCATGCTGGGATGCTTTTCTGCTCACCACAGATGTAAAGAGTGATTATTTGAGTAACTATAGACTTCCTGTCAGCTCAGAGCAGGCCAGTCTGGTCGTTCACGAGGCGGGGTACACCCTGGACAGGGTGCCAGTCCGTCGCAGGGCGCAATCACATACACACTCACACACCCATTCATACACTACGGACACTTTGGACACGCCAATCAGCCTACCGTGCCTAGTCTAGCATGCATTTGACCCACTGACACTGAATCTTTATAAATACACAAAGGGTTACTGTAGCAGAAACACAGATCCAGATCAGACATTTCACACCACGGCTGCCGTTTAAACAGAAATTGCTAGCAGGATGTGTTAGTCCTAAACCCACACCAGACGGAGAAACCAAACAGGAAGGAAGTGAAAGAAGAGCGCTGCACGAGAGATTGCGGTGAGGGCCTACAGATGTAAGGCGTGGCCACTGAAGATCTTAAACACACACACACGCAGTCTGATCTACATGGCAGAACAGAACAAGTCCGTGCACTTAACTGCATGATTCCCTCGGCCAGTTCAGGCACGCTTTCTTCTGGCTCCGGCTCCATCCTGCCTGCGTTTAGTCCGTGTGTTTGTGTTTGCGTGTCCGTGACTGTGTCTGTCCGTGTGTGTGTGTTCATCTGGCCTGGTTAAGCTTACGTGTAGCCGGTAACTGGACCCGGGGGAATAAAACCCGAGGACGCCCCACGGCGAGGAGAGTCGGGTTGCCTGACAGAGCTACACGCCGGTCTGATCACTCCTCCGCCTTCGTCTTCACCCCTCTATCGTTCTATTCATCCGGCTGTGTTTTGAGGTGTAGGGTTTGAGTGACCGAGCGACTGGGAGATGCCTATCCGTGACTACGCAAGAGGCCCAACGTTGGAGAAATTGGAAATTAAATATGTCTGTGCAGTGAAAGGAAAGAAAGATGAGGAGATTGACAGGGGTCAACAGCGCCATGTCTGAGACACCCGAGGCACGACCCGTACACATGCAGCTAATCAGAGAAGGGAATATGATAGCCATAATAAAACAATAACCGCCCCAGGAGAGGGTGGAGAAGCCTGATACTGCCATGAGAGTTGCAAGCCTGCAATGATTATCTGGCATGCTTTCCTGGAAAACAAGCATCAACTGAAAGTAGTTCATTTTACTGGCAAATCTGCAGGGAATTCTACAGAAAATCTCTCTCTCTCTCTCTCTCTCTTTAAAAGGGAGTGTAGATAACAAAAAAAAAAACAAAAAAACACTGTAACTTTCTTTAAAAAGTTTCTAAACAAGTTGAAGATCTGTTGCTTACCTTGCTGTAGGACTTTTTCTCAGCTTGAAGACAGACAGAGGAAGAGATTTAGTGGAGGGGGTGAAGTTTTTGAGCACAAAATACTTCCTGTTTCTCCTCTGAGTCACAGCTCTTAGCACACCCACCTAAAACCAAGAGCAGGGAGGGTAGAAGAGAACCACATACAATGAAGGAGTGAAGGAGAAGGATTGGCTTGTGGCAAATTTGTCCCAATTCCATTTAAGATGGAAAATCAGGGCAGTGGTGGCTTAGCGGTTAAGGCTCTGGGTTACTGAGCAGAAGATCAGGGGTTTGAGCACCAGCACTGCCAAGCTGCCATTGTTGGGCCCTTGAGCAAGGCCCTTAAACCTCTCTGCTCCAGGGGGCGCTGTATCATGGCTTCCTGACATGTGGGGGTATGTGAAGAAAACAATTCCACTGTGCTGTAATGTATATGTGGTTAATAAAGACTCGTTGTTGGTGTTCCTCATGTCTGAATTCATCAATTAGCTAGGCCTGCTGCAGGAAAGATGTGACGACACCTTTTTTTTTGTTGTTGTAAAAATGACAAAAAACACAAAAGAAATGCAGAAAGTTGCATAAATGTTCCATCAGTTAACACAGAAAAAACCCAGTCTGCTATGAACGCTCTGTCAGCGTCTCGTGTCAGGACGTGTACAGAAATATCACCGCCACGCCTGCTGTTCGCTCCCCTGCTAGAAACTGTCACGTTTTACCCACATAATGACACGAGCAAATGTGAAAATAACGTGTGTGAAAGTGCAATTCAACGTGTAAAAACCACCAAAAGCCTGAATAAAGTCCAACACGTGAGTAGAAATGAATCATGTGGCAAAACGATTGAATGGTGTGAAAGAAAATCACCCACGAAAATAAACGAATCATTTGAAAGAGTCACATGCGAGAACGAGTTGAATGAATAAATGAGTCATCGTGAGGGAAAAAAATCAGTTGAAATGATTCAGAAAATGATTGAATCGTGTGAAAGAGAGTCACGTCTGCACATAAATGAACCATGTGGAAATAACTGACGTGTAAGAATCACGTGAAAATGAATGAATCATTTGAACGAATGACGTGAGAAGGAATGAATCACATGTAAGTTATGAATCATTGTGAGGGGAAACAATCGGTTGTTAAAAGTGATGCGCATATAAATTAATTGTGAAAGAATCACATGTGAAAATAAATGAATCGTGTGTGTGTGTGGGGGGGGGGGGGGAGTTCAGTTTAAAAATGACTGAATCGTGTGAAAGAGAATCACATCTGTACATAAATGAATATGTGGGAGTAAATGAATCACTGTGAAAGAATCACATGTGAAAATAAATGAATCGTGTGTGTGTGTGTGTGTGTGGGGGGGGGGGGGGGTTCAGGTTAAAAATGACTGAATCGTGTGAAAGAGAATCACATCTGTACATAAATGAATATGTGGGAATAAATGAATCATTGTGAAAGAATCACATGTGAAAATAAATGAATCGTGTGTGTGTGTGTGTGTGTGTGGGGGGGGGGGGGGGTTCAGTTTAAAAATGACTGAATCGTGTGAAAGAGAATCACATATGTACATAAATGAACCATGTGGGAGTAAATGAATCATAGGTGAATCACATGAGAAAATGATGAATCACTTGAAAGAATCAAACGTGAGAACGAATAAATTGTGCATACGAATTGTGGGGGGAAATGAATCAGTTTTTAAAACGAACGTGAAAATAAATGAATCGTGTGCAGGAAAAATAAGATGTTAAATATAATGAATCATGCAGGAGAAAAAAAAAGATAAACGAACCACGCGCAAAATAATAATAATAATAATAATAATAATAATAATAATAAAAGCATGCACACTACATGCGAAAAGCCCAGCTGTAAAAATGTGAAACGTAACGTTGAATTGTGACTTTCACGTGTGAATCATGACTCTTCTGAGTTGTTCATCTGTTCATCTGAGATGTGTGACTTTTCTTACAGGAGTTCAAGCTTCATAAACCTGCTTTTGGAGCGTCACCAGCCTGCACGCTTCAGTCCCAAATCCCAAATACCTATAACCGTGTAGATCTGGATCAGGTGTGAAACTAAAACTCGGCATGATATCAAAGATATCCAGCTAAACAGACACATACTGCAGAGGACTGAATCATGTGTGTCGTCACTGTGTCGATCGGTTTATGAACGAGTCGACTCTTTGAGCTGGATCATTCAGGTGAACACTGGGACTTGCTTATCTGAATAGCCAATTTATTTATTATTATATTTCTAAAAACTTTAGACAGGTAAAAAAAAACAACAAAACATTTCATTATATGAAAGTAATCTTTAAGCTTCTACACAATGGCATGAGAAAAAACTTTTTTTTTTAAAAACAAACAAAACAACAACAACAACAACAAAACCCCTCCAACAGATCAGATTAATCCCAAAGCCTACTGTAGCCTCAGATTCCTGTTGACTGACCGGAGTAGAACCTGATGTGGTCTTCTGCTACTGTAGCTCATCCACCTCAGAGTTTGACCTGCTGTTGCGATGCTCCGAGATGCTTTTATCCGAGTTCCCATAGCCTTCCAGTCAGCGTAAACCAGTCCATCAGACCCACCTCTCTCAACAAGACGACGTTTCCATCTGCAGAACCAACGCTCGCTGGATGATCAGTCTTCATTCGCATTGCTCTTTGGAAACTCTACAAATGTTCAGGTCCAGTCACGTCTGAAACTCCCAGGAGGAGGATCAGCACCAGTATCCATGCCACGGTTAGAGATCACATCGCCACCCTTTGATGTGTGATGTGAAAACGCAACTGACGCCCTGGACGTGATCGGACGCATCGGTCGAGTGGATAAACGCGTTAACGATCAGGCGTTTATAATAAAACCGTACTCGAATTGTGAGCGGAGCCGACTTGGATTTTATCAGAACGGAAAAATCTGGATCTTCGGAAACCTCGGCCGTTCCAAATGTTTCCCAAAAGGTTTATAAATGATCACCATGGTTCAAACAGTTCAAGTCTGATAGTTCTGATCTGAGACCAGGCGACAATCATTTATTTTTTCCCCCCCAGTTTTATGCTCAACGTCGCTATTTGTTGTTCAGAACAGGGTCCAACAGCGGCACTTGTATCTAAACATCTCGTGTGCGTTTTGTTTCGACGTGAACTCGGCCATTAGCATCTGTATATTCTATTTCTATAATATCTATTTCTCGTCTCGGTTCCCAGGACCGTTGCTCACCGAGGACGAAAAGAGGATCCTGAAACCCAACGCAGTCGACTATCTGCACACTGATGATTATTTCAGTTCCGCCAACGTGACCGCTGGCGTTACTACCGAAAAACTGTCCAGACGAGGTATTAGCCAAGCTTGTTTTTAGAGGAGCAGCTAGCAAAATTAAAACGAGCATTTAAGCAATAAAACAAACACAGACGTGTAGGCAAACATTTTATTGTTATCATCAAGTCAAAAACAAACAAACAGATACAGAGAATTTGAGACGTCCTCTTCTATACAGTGACAATTTAAAGTTTAAATCTCGCTTCGTTACCCTTTTTCAAACTCTGCCCAACTGAAGGAAACCCTCTCAATTCACACACACACACACACACACACACACACACACACACACACACACACACACACACTCACTCACTCACTCACACATCCACACACTTCTACTAGGAGCCTGGGTACATAAGTGACTGGACCTTTAAGAAAACATTGTTGAAGGCAATCTAGGGCGGAGACTCTGACGAACCTGCTCTAAAGGCTTTATAAAGCACACGCTCGTGCAAAGCCGCCATCGCCCGACATCGAAAGAGCAAGACGAAGGCCCCTCATGTCAGGAACCCTGGTTCCACCTGTTTCTACGCAAAACCTTCTGCATATAGGTTTCCAGTAGATATTTTTGAGCCTCCCCGTCCATCCCAAAACCCCTCAGGAACATTGGTAAGGGGAGGGCGGAGGGGGGTGGAGGAAGGAGGACGAAACACTGATTACTGATGTAAGAAATCTTGGGTTACACGTTTGGATGAACAGAGAAGGAAGAACGACCATTAACAGAAACGACGAGCTCGACTGCTTGCTAGTCCACGGGTTTTTAGCACTCGGCTTTCTCAGAAAATCAACTTTGCCAACCCCCACCCCCCTCCCCACCCCCTCCCCGCTCTTGACGCGAGACGGACCGCTGAAATGAAAAAACGTCCAGAACGTTCGATCCAGAAGTAAACCCGAAGAACACAAATCTAAACATCTGACCGAAAAAAAATACAAATACAAAAAAAAAAAAAATGTGAGAAACTTCCGATCAAGTTTCCCTTCGGTAACTGACTGGGACTCTATTTAAATAACGACCGACTAAAAAGGACGTCGAGGAGGGAAATCTTTACTTATTTTTTTTTTATTATTGTATTTATACAGCCGCTGACTGGGACGGACGAGGTTTTTGGGAAGATTCCGAGATAAAACTAAAAAGACGCGAAGAAACGGGTTCGGCTCGACGGGACAAGCAAGCCGCCTTGTGTACGAATCGCTCCCTCCCCTTCATCCTCCTATAACACTCTAAAATCAATAAAAAAAAAATCATCTTTTTGGAAAATAATAATAATAATTTCACATTCCTCTACAGTTAGAGGGAAGCTATTGCTGGCTATAACTCTTTTTTGTGGTTATTTGAAAATTGAACAGGATGCTGGTGAAAGTTTAACTACCAATAATAATAATAATAATAATAATAATAATAATTAGAAGAAGGTTGGTAGATAAGCCCTCAGCATGGTCGTCCACTACAACGACCCTTTCTTCTACGCTAATGACCAGCATATGAACATCTGGTCAAATTATACATGACTGAAAATCTTAATTTTAGCCGATAAACAAAAATCTGGCTCTGAACTTTCATTAATTAGGGGTTCGGTTCTTTCCATTTGCATGGACAAACAAACTGAGCACAGCTTATGTATATATAAATATACACACAAAGTAAGGAAGGAAAAAAGAAAAGAAAAAAAAAAGAGTCAATGTTAGATACGTTTCCGTAAAATTTCTCATCTGTGCACCTCACTTTAGTCGATGACCCCCCCTCCCCCTCCCCCCTCCAGTTCCATCTGCAGCAGACGATACGATCCACTATTTGCTTTCTAAAGGCTTTTGGCAAATTAATCTCTCTCAGATTTCCGTTAGGTTCAACACTGAATTAGAGATAAAAGTTAAGAAGGGTGGGTTTTCATATTTACGTTTAGATAGAACACCCCGAAACCCCTTCTCGATCCGGTCAAACTCAAAAAGCTGAAAGGCAGTCGGTTCTACAGTTCACAACTATGACGGTATCATAGTAAATCGAGCCAGTTTGCAGAAATGATGCGAGAAATGTCGCGGTGTCCGCCGACGATAATGTTCCCGTGCTGATGCTGCGTTTTCAAGGAGGGACTCCGAGGACGAGACGGCGCCGTGACGGCGCGTCCGATCCGGTCGTCGTCTGCTTCAGTTGTTTTCCTCGTCGCTGTCGTCGGGGCTGATGGCCGGACTGTAGGTCGGAGACGTCGGACTGTACCCGGGCGAGGTCGGGCTGTAAGTCGAGCCTTTGGGACTAGTGGGCGAGTACGTGGGCGAAGTCGGGGAGTATTTCGGAGACGTCGGGGAGTACGTGGGCGAAGTGGGCGAGTACTTGGGGCTGGTCGGGGTGTAGGTAGGAGACGTCGGAGAGTACGTCGGAGACGTGGGGCTGTACTTGGGCGTCGTGGGCGAGTAAGTCGGAGACGTCGGGCTGTATTTGGGAGAAGTGGGCGAGTACTTGGGCGAAGTGGGCGAGTACTTGGGCGAAGTGGGGGTGTATTCTGGAGAGCTGGGGCTGTATGACGGAGACGTGGGGGTGTATTTCGGAGACGTGGGGGAGTAAGATGGGGAGCTCGGGCTGTAAGAGGGTGAGCTCGGGGTGTACGTGGGAGATTGAGGCGTGTACCGAGGACTGGACGGGGAGTAGGAAGGAGACGTGGGGGAGTAAGACGGGGACGTGGGAGAATAATTCGGGCTGGTGGGCGTGTAATTCGGAGACGTGGGCGAGTACGAAGGCGAGGTGGGGCTGTAAGACGGAGACGTGGGCGAGTAGCTGGGCGAAGTGGGCGTGTAATTGGGTGAGGTCGGGCTGTAGCTGGGAGACGTCGGCGAATACGAGGGCGACGTCGGGGAATAAGAAGGAGAGGTCGGGGAGTACGAGGGGGAAGTCGGCGAGTACGACGGAGAGGTGGGCGAATACGACGGGGACGTCGGGCTGTAGCTGGGAGACGTGGGTGAATAAGAGGGCGAAGTCGGGGAATACGACGGAGACGTCGGAGAGTAGGACGGAGAGGTGGGGGAATAGGACGGAGAGGTGGGGGAGTAAGAGGGCGATGTGGGCGAATAGCTCGGGGAGGTGGGGGAATACGACGGGGACGTCGGAGAGTAGGATGGAGAGGTGGGAGAATAAGATGGAGAGGTTGGGCTGTAGTTGGGGCTGGTGGGAGAGTAGGAAGGAGACGTGGGAGAGTAAGACGGAGACGTGGGCGAGTAGCCGGGGCTCTGTGGGGTGTAGCCTCCCGGGGAGCGTGGCTCGTACGCCGGAGACGTCGGCGAATAGTTTGGAGACATGGCTCCACCTGGAGGACAGAAAGCGCAAGGACAAGATGAGGTATTCTGCAAGCTGAAAGTGAAATGTCAAGAACACTTGGGAAATTAGCACACCGACAATTTTCTCTTTTTCTAAACTTCCCTACAAGTTCACATCCCGAAATCAGAATGCACGTGAACCCCGAATTTAATCCGGAAACCGAGAACGGCTCCTAAACTAACCTGGAGAGGGAATGTAAGGACTGGCCGGACCAGGAGACCCAGGAGAGCCGGGCGTAGGAGACCACGCGGGCGAGTAACCCGGAGAGAAGCCGCTGGCGTCGGAGGCGGCACTGGGTGAAAATCCTGCGGCTCCTGGAGTCATTCCGCTTCCTGTTTGAAGAAAGAGTGCGAGGATGAGGCAGAGAAAATATAAACGTAGGATCCGAGGGCATCGAATAAAAGCGGCGGTCTGCACTCACCCACGCTGGGAGACCATGCGCCGTAAGCTGGGGTGGCCCCCGTGTTCCAGGGTGTCATGGCTGGAGACATGCCACTCATAGGGCTGGGGGCGGAGCCGAAGAACATTCCCGTTGCTGTAAAATGGAAGATGCATGAAGTGACTTGCTTAAAAAAAATTTTTTTTAAAATTGCCAATTAGTTTTTTAAAAAAAAAAACCACGGTACTTACGTCCAGCCACGCTGATCCCGGGGATGTTGGTGGGAATCTCCATGCCGTATTTGCATTTCTCAGCATCCAGCAGCAGGTCGAAGCAGCCGGTGCCTGCAGGAGCCAGCTGTCCGAGCATGATGTTTTCAGACACGCCTTTCATGGGATCGCATTCCCCATGGGACGACGCTTCCATCAAGACATCCACCTACACACGGGTCGAACCGGTAACAGGAATTAATATCATATCACTGGACATTGGGATTCTTCCAGTGCTACGTTTCAGTCATTTTAGTACATTTAACACACAGTTTCAGTAAAGTCAATCGTGGTTTTCGTCCACGTGCAGTTGCCCCTGCTTTGTTCATCAGTAAGAAGTTCTTGGAAAATAAAACGCAGTATTAAACACTTACCTTAATTACAAATGAATTAAGCTACAATCAACTATATATGTATATCTGATAATTTACAATCTATTGTAAATGCGATTAGAGAATTCAAACGTGCCTATGCAGGAGGTTGAGAGTTATCGATAAAATCCACTCCAAGTTGATACTGAATGAAAGCGTATGACTAAAAACGTGAAATCGCTGAAGTTTATTACAAAAATAAACAGTACTGTCTGTACTTTTTCCAAAGGAAATAAAAATATTAAAATACTAAAAGCATCCAAACTGAAGCGAAAAGGAACACTCCAAATAACAGAACAGACGTCCAAAATAAACGTAAAAAAACCCAAAAGAAAAACCTCCACTTCATTAGTCCGCGATGTTTTTTTCCGCCTCTAGAGGCCGCTCTCGTACCATAGAACGACCGATATTGGTTTCAGTGCTTCTTGCTCTTACCGTCTCTTCAAAAGAGCACTTCATGAGCGGTCCGGTGTCCTGTCTGTTGATGCCGTGACGCGTGATGGCCATCAGGTGACCTCTACAGGTCATGGTGTCGCACAGGAGGGCAAGGTGGCGGTAGTTCACGTAGGAACCGTCGAAGGAGATGACGTGGTACAACTCTCTCTCCAGGGCCTTACGCACCGCCTCGATCCCGAGCACCTACGAGAGACGGATAAGATAAGCCGACTAAAAACCAGCTGCGTTTTCAGTCGTAAGAATGATCAATATCCTTTAACTACAGATCTCTTACAGTGAAGATCTCCACTATATCGTTAGAGGTGGTCCTGACAGGGTCGACGTCCTTCTCGCTGAGGACTCTCATAAGACTGACGCCGTCCGTCTCCAGAATCCATTCCTGCAGCGCTTTGAACTCTCCGTCCTCAGTGATTATGGTCTTCTTCTTGTTCTCGGTTTGAGGAAGATGCATGTACACCTAACGGAGAGGAAGACCCCAAGTTTAACAGAAACAAAACATGGGTGTATACAAGCGGACCGTTCGAAACGGGGGGGGGGGACTCGCCACACCTTGCTGATCTGCTCGATGCCCTGCAGGGTCATGTCCGTCAGCATGTTGGACTCGATACAGCGCAGAAACACGTCGTCGTCCATCTTATCCACCACCTCCTCGTCCTGCCAGAGGAACGACGCAAAAGGTCAACATGTACGACGGTACGGGAACACGCGATTTTGAAAAACACATTTGAATTGGTAATCTCACCTCCTGGAACTTGTTCTCGTCGCTGTTCATGATTCGGATACGCAGCACCAGCTTCTCAGCGTTATCGTCGTTGAAGATGCAGTTTAGATCATCACCAAAACCTGCGAGATGGAAACACGTACATATATAAGGAGCACGGAAAACCTCGAGCTATGCATGTTATTGATTTCCTCTTTCTCCGAATTAGAGGAGGAGGGGAGTGCTGACGGTCTTCTGGTCTCACCTGCATTAATCTTCTCAGCGATCTGCTCCATGGAGAGCTTGCGGTCAGTCATGTGTTTGCGATCCAGCTCGATGCGCAGCAGCCAGGGCGAGATGCGGGTCACGTCGAAGTCGGGCATCTCGTAGTAAACGTTCACCCACTCCTGATCCTCGGACACCACCGTGCTCTGCGGGTTGGGGTCGTAGTAGATGGCAGTGTTGGCCGTGACCTTGCGCAGCGTGGTGTGCTCCAGGCGACACAGGATGTCTTTGGCGCGCTCGGCGTCGCGGGCCGCCTGGCCCAGCAGGAACACGGTCAAGGACGGAGTCTTGGGACGCTTGGAGATGTTGATCAGCTCTTTGAGTCGAGGAACACCCAGGGTGACGTTCTTCGCCGACACACCGGCGTAGTGGAAGGTGTTCAGGGTCATCTGAGTGGCAGGCTCACCCAGAGACTGAGCAGCCAGAGCACCCACCATCTCACCCGGGTGAACCTAAAACATCCATCCCGAAATTTAAACCCGGTTCAGACTCGTTTACTCGTTTTTTTAATTTATTTTATTACTCACAATCGACTGATTGAATTTGGTCTCGATCTCTCCCAGGAGCCACTCGAAGGCCTCGGAGCTGAGACGAAACTCTTCGGTCATGCGTCTGGAGCAGAGCGTGGAGCGCAGATGGATGTTGAGAAGCAGCGTGGCGTTCTGTTGGGCCTGCTTGCTTAACGGATCGTCGCCGTTCACGATCACCAGCTTCTTACTCAGCTCTTGCACACCTAACCCGGTAAATTCAAGCACAAGAAGCTGAGCCGGACTTCGTTTAAGCTACGGTTAAGCTTGGACTTAAACGTGAGCTATGGGAATATTCCTGCCCCTTACTAAGCCCCTGGTATGCTTCGATTTGGGGAGGGGATCCTATATTCATATTAATAATAATAGTAGAAGTTAGACATACGGAAGAGAGTATCAATTCCAAATCTGTGTATGGAAGCATAGATGCATAAAAGCACACACTCTTGACATGTGTAATAAGTTTACACACCCTCCACCACTCTTAAAGGGTTGAGATCTGTCGGGGTCCGAGGGTTGATGCGGAAAATCTTTTGAGCGTTCCAGATCATTCGGGCCAGATTGCACGGCAGCACCACCTGCAGGAAAGGAGAGGAAATGACAGTGAGATGACCTGCCCTATACAGCGTTCTCCACTCTAACTTCATTGACGGAAAAAAAAAAAAAAGGTTAGATCTTAACTATGTGTGCAAATTGTGCTTCAAGTACACACACCATATAATCATTACCGATTTAAGACACACACACACACACACACACACACACACACACACACACACCTTGCTGTCCCCAGTGGGGAAAATGGCTCTCAGGATCTCTCGGTCCTCCTTCATTTTCTCAAACTCCCTCTCCAGAGCGCTCTGCACATGCGCGTTGGTCATCACCTCCTTCAGCACGTCCTCCTGCAGCGTGCGCCGGAGAGCTCGCTCGTTAGTGTATTCAAACTTGAACCTGGTGGATTAAAAAAGGATGGAGGTCGAGGGTCAGATAAGTAATCTGAAAAATGGGCTCGGAAAGACTTCAATGACGCGACCCTCACTTCTTCTCAAAAGCTTTGTGGGACGGTTTAAGCGTGGCCATGTTTTGGAACTCGACAGCCTCTCCAGCCAGGCCGTCCTCTCCGTATCTCAGCTGTACCACCTGGTTAATGGAGTTCCTCACCGTGGCGTCGTATTTCACCATAACAGACTCCATAGACTTGATCAGACGACGCTGGATATAACCTGAGCGGAGCACAAACACACAAAGAGCACGCTTTGGTGAGGAACATTAGTGCAGACGGTTCTACTGTAGTGAACAACCGTTCTGGTTTTATACACACTAGTCAAAAGTTTGTGGACACTCGACTGAAATGCTTCTAAATGATCTTAAAAACCTTTTGATCTGAAGGTGCATGATTAAATGTTTGGGATTCCTCAAGAAATCAGGTGAGAGTCAATACATTTCTGGAAATTCTAGTCAAAAAGGATCTTAAAGACGCTAAAATACTAAATTATTCTGATTTATTTCGGATTTTTTTTTTTTTATCACAACATAATTCCCATAGTTCCATTTGTGTTACTCTAGAGTTTTGACGACTTATTATTCTAAAATGTGGGAAAATGATAAAAAGTGTCTAAACTTGACTGGTAGTGTATACAGCGCATGTACAACGTGACGCTTTGGACGTTCTCGTTCTTTACCCGTCTCGGCTGTTTTCACGGCCGTATCGATCAGACCCTCTCTACCTCCCATGGCGTGGAAGAAGAACTCTGTGGGCGTCAGACCGGCGAGGTACGAGTTCTCCACGAACCCCCTGCTTTCGGGACCGTAGTCGTCCTTGATGAAGTGAGGAAGAGTGCGGTGCTTGAACCCGAAAGGGATTCGTTTACCTTCAACGTTCTGCTGACCCACCACAGCAATAACCTACAGGAAAAAAAAAACAAAACAGATTTTGGACTTAAACATCAACTCCCTGACTTTACGCTCATAAGGGACACCTGGCTTAAAGTCTCACCTGTGAGATGTTAATTTTGGAGCCCTTGGATCCGGCCACCACCATGGATTTGAAGTTGTTGTACTCGGACAGCGACTTCTGAGCAGAAGATCCGGTCTTGTCTCGAGCGTCGTTCAGGATACGGTTGACCTGATTCTCAAAGGTCTGTCTCAGGGTGTTACCCGGTGTGGGCTCCAGTTCGTTGTTGTGAGCTTTCTCGATGACCTAGAAAGCGCAAGTATATAACGTATGGGCGGGGCTAAAGCTCTGAAACCGACTCACCATGGACGCAAGCCTGGAAATATGCTCCGCCCCCTCGCGACTGCAGTTCACCGACTTCAATTATGACTCGAGCGCTCACAACTGGGGGAAAAAAAATCACTCGCTCACCTCTATCACATCTTGCTTGGCCTTCTTGATGGTGTTCTGAATGTCGAGATACGTCTTCGCGTCGGCGATGGAGTCACCGATACCAATGGAGTGACCTACAAGAGCAGAAAACCCACAAAAGACCCTTCAACACAAAAGCTCGGAACGACGGGAGACGCAGGCGGTACGATGAACGTCATTGAATTCGCTTGGTCACGCAAACGGAGCCTCACCCTCGATGAGCAGCCAGTTGTTGACGACAGTCTGAATGTTGGAGTAGAAGAGGCGGGTGATGTCATGACCCATTTCTAGGTAGGAGATGTGGACGAGAGAACCGGCAGACGTACCGAGGGACTTCTTACACAAGATCCCCATGATCAGCTCTCCGTTCTCCACGATCACCTGCAACAGGAAGGAACGTTCCAGTCAATAAAGAGCGCCTGATTATTAAAAAAAACAAAAACAAAAGGAGACTCGCTGTCAAGAGAGTCTTAGTCACGTGGTCACAAACGTAAAACATGATTAAAAATAATAATAATAATTCTGTATATGTAGTTCCTTCAAAAAGTTCTAAATTTAAGAGTTTCAGAACACCTTAGTGTCTCCGGGAGAGATGTGCTTAAACGGCCCGCTGTCCTCGTCGTCCGGATGCGTGCTGTGCGTACGGATCACGTTGATGTGACCCGGAATGATCAAGCTGAAGATCTGCTTGCCGGTCCACAGTGGGCGTGGCTTTAAGATAGCAGGCTGCGGCACTTTGCCGTCCCAGGACGACAGGAACATCAGCAGGTTCATCACTTCACCCTGATCGAAGGAGAGAACCCCAAGATGAAAAACATCTCATCAGAAAACTCGTATTGTTATTATTCATCGTGGAGAACCGAGTTGTGCGTTTTTTGTTTTTTTTAAGCCTGACCGAACCGACACGCACCCTCTCTAAGAAGACGTCTCGCTTGGTGAACTTGCGCACGGCGGTGAGCGTGTCCTGCACGATACCCATGACAGGTCTGTTGGACTGGGGTGTGACGATCATACGTGGCACCATGGCCAGCTCCTGAATCTCGGCACGGGTCTCGAGCGACTGGGGCAGGTGGAGGTTCATCTCGTCCCCGTCGAAGTCGGCGTTGTAAGGAGTCGTTACGCTGTGGAGGAAGTCGTTTTCAACAATCGAAACCGAACAATAAATGCTAGAAAAAGGATTGGGAAAATTTGGAGAAATTCCCAAAAAGGATTGGGAAGTTTCAAATTGAAACCGTTTACATTTTTTCTGGTCTGGAAATAAGCCCCCCCCCCCCCCCCCCCCCCCCCAGCTGGAGCAGAGCTGCTCAGCTTCACGATTATATTTTCCTCAAACGCCACCTCACCAGTCATGTCCTTTATGTTGTAATTCATCTTTCAACCAGCAGAGGGCTCTAGAAACAAAGCGCCTGATGTGCACTGTATATACCTGAGGTTGAGTCGAAAGGTAGACCAAGGCAGGATTCGAACCCTGTGACCCATCATAGACATTTTGTGCAGGGTGGGCTGCCTGTTAAAGATGATGATGTCGCCGTCGCACATGTGCCGCTCCACCTTGTAGCCGATCTGAAGGTGAAGGTCACTCGGTTTTGGGTGGAAACGGAGGTCGATCCGGTCCCCGTTATCGCGGATGATGTATTTGGCTCCGGGATACTGGCTGTTTCCTCTCCTCACCAGCTCCTGGAGCCTGAAAAGGGAACGGAAGTGCGTCGTCTCAGAAAACTGCAGATTCGATAACCAACACCATCACAGACCTTTTAGGGTAACCACCAGCTGCTCCAACAACAACTTGGAATTCCAAGGAGGTCTCCGTAACCCCGAGTGTCACGTGACATCAAGGCACGATTCACTACTTTTTACTATTTTACGAACTGTAAAAACATTGCACACTGATTATCCTAAGCATCAGCAAAACACTTAATCACTTTCTGATCTGAATTAACAATAAACTTGTAAAATGTTATACCGAGAGCCGACTTAAGCTTTTTTTTTTTGTTTTGTTTATTGACCATTCTTGGCTGAAATTTTTAGTTACCCGATGCTAACTACACACTTATGTAATGTTAAATCAAACACGCTGATGGATTTTATTTATTTATTTATTTTTAAGTCGCACTGCGTTCACCGTGACGGAAAGCGACCCGCTGATAAATACTGGTTACTACGGCAACCGGTACTAGGAACGTCTACTGGTGACTTCGGTGTGTGCGTGAGAACGTGGCTGAAGGTCGGTCGTTCTGCCATCTACAACGAAATCTTTGTTACCTGTCGATGTTAAACGGCGTGACGATCTCGGGGAAGGTCATGTTGGCGGCGATGGAGCGGGGCACGCCTACTTGGTCTATCTGTAAGTTGGGGTCGGGCGTGATGACTGTCCGGGCAGAGAAGTCGACGCGCTTCCCCATCAGGTTTCCTCGCACTCGGCCTTCTTTCCCCTTCAGCCTCTGTTTGATGGATTTGAGCGGCCGGCCGGATTTTTGCATCGCCTGAAAGGGAAGTTTCAGATTTTCAGCGTGGTGACGTTCTCCGAAACCCCTTTCCAAGCCGATTCCTCAGGAGATAACGTTTGTGCTAATGAATTAAAGTTAGCTTGTGTCTACTCGGTTATTTTTACATTACATCTCTGACATTACGCACAGACCCACGTTTTATGGAAACAAACACTCACTCGAGGCAGACCGGGCAGCTCGTTGTCCACCATGGTGGCCACGTGGAACTGCAGGAGCTTGACGTCTTCTGCTATGACGTGCGCCGCAGCTCCGCTCTGCTCGTTCCGTCGCAGCTGGTTATTGATTTTCACGATGTCGGCTAACTTGTGCGTCAAATCGTCCTGGGGGCGATTTAACGGTCGGTTTTAACTCTCGCGTATTAAAACTGCACGGTAAATTAAGCGCAAATTCTAGCCAACGCCTCACCTGGTTCCTGGCTGAGCCCTGCATGACCACAGCAGGTCTGACGGAGAGAGGTGGAACCGGCAGCACGGTGACGATCATCCACTCGGGCCGTGCGTACTTGGGATCCATCCCCAGGATGAGATCCTCCTCGTCAGAGATGCGTTTGAAGATCTCGTGCACGCGTTCGGGGCTGAGGAGAATCTTCTTCTCCTGAGAGTCCTCGTTCACGTGCTTCCACTCGGCGTACAGCTCCAGGCCTGTGCGCCGGATCCGAGGCTGGTACCGCCCACACCCGCCGTGACCCTGACCGTAACCGAAGCGCGGTTAAAAATAAATAAATAAAACTTCCACGAGACCGTAAAATCGATTCTGGGAGCGAAGAGAAACGCCGGCACGGCTCACCTTTTCTTTAGTCAGGTCCTCGTCGTTCTCCTGCTGCTCCACTCCGAACTTGTTGTCCATCTCCTCGCCGCCCTCGCAGATGTTTTTACCTTTACACAGGTCGTAGACGTGCATCAGGCGCTTTCGCGGCTGTCCTTTCGACTTGCCCAGAATGTCTTTGATTTTTGGGTTGTTCTGTAACGTGGACACACAAACTTAACACTAAAAACGTTCTCCAAAATGAAGAAATAAGACACTATATAAAAATCAACCTGTGATTTGTAAGAATAAAAAAAACAAACAAAACAAAACAAAAAAAAACGCACCGCATCGACCAGCAGCTTGGAGCAGAAGAAACACACACAGCGGAGGACTTTCATGATCTTCGTGATGAAGCCGACGTGAAAGACGGGCTTGGCCAGCTCGATGTGACCGAAGTGACCCGGACATTCGGTCATGTTACCTGATGAGAACAATATTTAACGTCAGACAAGTTCCCGGATTCATCCGTGATTTATAACACGGTCAGCTCCACCTCGGTTTCAGCCATAAAACGGCTCACCTGCACACGTCTGGCATCTCCCCGACCTCTCGATGACCCCCTGCCGGGGGTCCATGAGGCCGCCCAGTTTGGGACGTCCACCCTCTGTGGTCTCGGGGTACTTGATGCCCCCTTCTGTAA
The DNA here is from genome assembly GCF_001660625.3 of Ictalurus punctatus. Lineage (NCBI taxonomy): Eukaryota > Metazoa > Chordata > Actinopteri > Siluriformes > Ictaluridae > Ictalurus > Ictalurus punctatus. The sequence goes on from NC_030428.2 coordinate 27,539,902, forward strand.
CGGACATCCGTTTCTACAAAGAGACCGTGCAAAGAAACTATTAAACCGCCCTTAAATTTACATGCATCCGATATCCAAAACATCCAATACCTGGACTTAAATTTTATTACAGTGAGATTGTAGGTGCAATATGCAAATTTACAACCTCACATCACTCAACTAAAAAAAAAGCAGCACATTTAAAAAAAAAAATAATAATGCATAAAAGCTCTACACTCTAGCTTCCATACAAGTTCATGAGTGCTTATGACCACTGAATAAACAGAATTGCATAAACGCACGTGACTGTCACATCAAACAGTTTCCAGGTATGCAATGCATCTGTACTCTTGATTCATAAACGTAAACACATCTAAGCAGGTTCCTCAACTCATCATGGCGACTGAACATGACGTTAATTAAACGTTCACAAGTTTGCATTGATTTACACCCGAGTGCATTGACAAATAAATCAGACCTACAGCATGTTTGTTTTCAGTGCAACTTATTTCTGTTACGTCTCGTGCAACCCCCTGCATAGATCAGTGTTAACATCACGTGCATGAAAATAAACATTTTGCATTTAAAAAACAAAAACGCATGCGTTTGTTTTCATGTGTAAAACTTTTTTTATTGTCATGAAGAGAAGTTTTAGAGAAAAAAAAGAGCTTTGGGAAGTTTAACGAGAAGGAAAACAGACACGCGACAAAAAGTGTGGTTTAATTCTTTATAAACTCTGTGCTATAATAATATATATCTTGATATATTTATTCGTTGTCAATTTTTTTTATTGATAATCCGATTTCTCTGTTCAAACTTTCCTTCTGCGCGTGCGCTTACTGCTGTTACAGAGTGGCGCGCGCGAGTTAGCCAGCGATGCTAAGCTAGCGCTAAAACAAGGCGCGCGGACAAGACTGAGCCTTAAAAACTAGAGTAAGCATGGATTCAAAAGTGGTTATGAGGTTAACAACACGGCGAAGAAGCTCAGAGCGACAAAGCTGGTGTCCAAAGAATGAAGAGAAAAAAAAACCTAGCGCAAAGGCAAAAGACCTACAAGCTCATCTGGGCTGATGATGCCGAACTGAACTCTCTTGATGAGGCGCAGTGGGCATGCGCTGTCGCTGGAAGGCGGTCCGTGCATCCTGTCTATTCAAAGAGACTCGTCCTCCCACCGGCACGCTGCTTTTCAAACAGGGAACGGCTCTGAAACGCCACCAAGACCCTCTTCCTGGCACCGAGAGGTGACCGGAACGTGTCCGATGGCGGTTTCCAAACGAACCACGTTTCTTACAACTCAATGTGCCTATTTATTGATGTATATAATCTACCTGCTTAAACGATCCCGCTAGCCCCCTTCCTCCCCTTGATCTAAACTGTGGTGCGCTCTAAGCGCATCTGAAAGAAAGCAGCTCGCACACGTCTTTATATAGACTGAAGTATAGCTACGGGTTAACCCACTCTCTTTCACAGGGGCAAACGACTCCGAAGGCGGGTAGTGCGTCTACACTCCTGAGCTTTCATTGGCTACGCGAACGGTGGTTATGAATAATTCATAACGGACGACGCTCAGCCAATCCGAATGCACGTTTTTCTCCCCAACGAATCAAAATCGGAGTAAGGCGGGAAGTCATAAAACACGTCTTCCTATTGGTCTATCTTTAGAAAAGGCGTAACTACAAGAGGTACGGGTGTAATTAAATGTAAATATTCAACAACGCGAAAGGTGATTTGTGGGCATGAGTATGAATATGTACGACCAAGTAAGAACTGACCAATCGAAGTGAGCTATAGCGATGTTCGTATCGTCCCGCCTCTTTTACGAACATTGCCGATGTTTGCCGAAGGCTGTTTTCCCCGTCTGAGCAAAAGTAAAAAAACGCTACTGTTCCGTCCGTCTCGCCCTGGACCAGCTACGAGTGTTGGAAACGAAGCTCGCGCGAAAGGCCTACCTCAACCATTGAAGATCCAAACATATACATTTTCTTTAGTTTTAATGATAAACGGCTCAAAGTCGTTTTGACAATATTCTTTAGCATGATTTTAAGTATGACCGCTATTCTTGGTAGCATTTCTTAACATTTGCTACTGTTTTATGGGAAATTGCAAGAAGCCTCGGAGTCGAGTTAAAGCAATGGCCGGACAACTGACACTGAATTTCGGTATGCGGAGTTGGAAAGCCCCCGGAAAGCCTGGAGCTTTGTACCAACTACATCTTTTAATCATTTTTATATACAAAATATCAGAAGGTATCGTTTAGTGTTTGTGAGACGATTGCTTAAAAGGGTGGTACGTATTTTAAGTTTTGATCCATATTTTTTTTGAGATTTTACGTTGTAGGCCGTCGTAAGGCTCCAGCGGATAACGTTAGAGAACACTAATCTATAGAAACAGAAAGACGAGCTTAAAAAAAAACACTATTTGAGAAATGATTCCGATGATATGTTAAGACAATAGCGAATTTTACTTTAATGTAGACGTCTTGTGTTTGTTGTTGTTATTATTACTATTATTAGTATTTTGTCGTCTGAAACAAAAAAGTGCGTTAGGTAACACTGGGTGTAATACTAACGTTATAATATAGTATGAAGGTTAGCATTTATCTCCGTGTTATTTAAATTACACTACGTCACTGATATACTGTAGTATTCGTTACACTATACTATATTCTATATTCTACACTATATTCTATTCTATATTCTACACTATATTCTATTTTATATTCTACACTATATTCGTTACACGTCGTTGACTTTGATCACCACCTTGATTTAGCGCTTTTTTAAAAATAAATAAATAAATAAAAATAGAGAATTTTTTTTCTCGTGCTACAACTCGCCGTCTTTCGAAGGAGGACGTTAAAGCACAACATGGCGGCCGTGGTTTTAGCTTCTTAGCTTAGCATAGTTCTCTCTCCTCCACAACAACAGTGAAGTGAGGGGATAATACAAATTAATTCCCGAGTCTTCATATCGACGATAAATAATGTTTTAAAGACCCACATCGTTTATACATTTAATTTGATTTCCTAAACCTAGAATAGACGATTTTGTAAGTCACCTTTTAGGTCGTCAGGTGGAATTTTAGTCTTGTTTTTTTTTTCGTCCTTAAAATAATATTAATATTCCGCTAGATTAGCCAGTCGAGGTAACTCTTATTGTCGAAACTGAAGTATTTAAGAAAACAAAGAAAATAATAACAAATGCTGGCTAAGTTTCCAAGTACTTTGTGTATCTAGGTGAGATTAGTTGCCATGGTGATTGTTTTTGATAAAGTAGCACTGAAATACACGTTAATGTTATGTTATTACTGTAGAAAAGGGTGTGTAATATAGCTTATTAGTTATATATTTATTTATTTTTCAAGTACGGGGGGGGGGGGGGGGGTGTCGGTAACTTGCTCTTGCACGCGCGCAATGCTAAGTAAGCTAGCTAGCTAGCATAATGTTGGTCTAGCAATTGTCTTCGGTCGGACATTAAAACGACAATTTGTTCGATGTTGAAACGATTATGAGCTAGTATGTCGGTTTGTTTTTAAGTACTAGCTAATTATCGAACATTAGGCAGCAGGTTAGTTAGCTAGCCAGCTAGTTTTCTTAGCCAGCTAACAGTAAAAGCTTTGTTATATGTAACTTGGGTGTGTTTTCAGCGTCGCTGAGGTTTTTTTTTAATCTATATACACGTACATGTGTATTTGGTTAAAGAGCATGTTCTTAGCTATATTATTTAAAATAATAATGATTATAAAAACGGCTCTAATCTGTCGTCGGGGGTGTTATTGGTGTTTCAGTATGGCGGAGGCGTCTGTGTAATAAAAATGGAGTCTGTTCTGTTCAGGGTTGTTGTTTTGTAAGGACGAGACAGAGAGAGAAGTCAGGCTGAATCATTTGCCCCAGCTAAACGTGTCTCCTTCCTTATTATATATTTTTCAGCGTCTAAGAAGTCATTTCAGGCCACTGATTAAATGATCCAGATTGACTAGGCTGAAAAAACAAATCGAGGGAATCGCTGTCGTGCCACGGCGGCAGGATCACATTATCTGCTTCACCAGTAAGTCAGGTTAGAGAGGACTTCTCTCTGTTGCCAACACTCTTTTCAGGGGAAAGAATCTAAAGCTTGCTCAGAAAGTGGCTAGAAGTCGCTGGGTGACGTCATGGAGACGTTAATTTGCATATTACTTTTATTAAATCCTGATCATTGGTGTGTGGAGTTCCCGATGCGGGTACAGGAAGGAAGGAAGGTTTTTCGGGATAGAATGGAGTTTTACTAGAATATAAAATAATAGATTGGGAGTTAGTTTCTCCTAAGTATAATTGATGTCTTATCGAAAGAAGTCATGTTTGGTCATGGCGCCATGCACAAGCTAAACTTTTACGTGTTTATTGTACTTTGTGTCAAGAATGTGGACACAATGAAGTAGTCCTGATGGAAATGTTTACTCGCGTCTCCAAGAAGAGCGCTTATAAGTGCAAGGGTGAGGCAAACAATGGTGATCAGTGATTGATCGGCTGGGAACAACAGTGATTGGGATTGGTTATTGAAGAGTGGTGATCAGTGATTGGCTGTTGGGAACAATGGAGATCAGTGATTGGCTTGTTGGGAACAATGGAGATCAGTGATTGGCTTGTTGGGAACAATGGAGATCAGTGATTGGCTTGTTGGGAACAATGGAGATCAGTGATTGGCTTGTTGGGAACAATGGAGATCAGTGATTGGCCTGTTGGGAACAGTGGAGATCGGTGCCTGTCCTGTTGGGAACAGTGGAGATCAGTGATTGGTCATTGGGAACAATGGAGATAAGTGATTGGCCATTGGGAACAGTGGAGATCAGTGCCTGGCCTGTTGGGAACAGTGGAGATCGGGTGATTGGCCTGTTGGGAACAGTGGAGATCGGGTGATTGGCCTGTTGGGAACAGTGGAGATCAGTGCCTGGCCTGTTGGGAACAGTGGAGATCAGTGCCTGGCCTGTTGGGAACAGTGGAGATCAGTGCCTGGCCTGTTGGGAACAGTGGAGATCGGGTGATTGGCCTGTTGGGAACAGTGGAGATCAGTGCCTGGCCTGTTGGGAACAGTGGAGATCAGTGCCTGGCCTGTTGGGAACAGTGGAGATCGGGTGATTGGCCTGTTGGGAACAGTGGAGATCAGTGCCTGGCCTGTTGGGAACAGTGGAGATCAGTGCCTGGCCTGTTGGGAACAGTGGAGATCGGGTGATTGGCCTGTTGGGAACAGTGGAGATCAGTGCCTGGCCTGTTGGGAACAGTGGAGATCGGGTGATTGGCCTGTTGGGAACAGTGGAGATTGGATGTTGGAAACAGTGGAGATTGGGTGATTAGATGTTGGGAACAATCCCGCTTTGCATTTATTTCCTAATTTGTAAGTCGCTTTGGATAAAAGCGTCTGCTAAATAAATAAATGTAAATGAGAACAATGATGGTCAGTGATTGGACACAATTTTATATTCAAGAAACGTCAGGACTCTGAATATCGGTGATCTACAGCACATGTTCCTGACCCTGGCCCTAGAAAACCCCCTGTCCTGCACATGATGTTCTGCTCCCAACACACCGGATTCAGCTTAGGAATGGATGTTCATTAGATGATTAGTTGAGTCAGGTGTGATGGGAGGAGGGGAAAACTCTAAAATGTGCAAGACAGCGGGTTCTCCATGACCAAGATCGTCACCCTGGACCTTGACGGAGGAGAGTCTTGTGACTGTGAGGACCCCAGGCAGGAACATTTGAGGGGTGCCCATGGTTTATGTTATGCCTCGTATTATGAAACTATAAGATAACTGTGTGAAGTGCCAGCATTTATAGACGCTAAATGTAGCGCTGGATCAAGCCTCCCAATTAGATAAACCATCGTCACATGACACAACCTACAGCGGAACACGTTTATTATTAGATTCTCCCCAGCATGCGCCACAGTTATGCTTCTTCTTTCCTCTTCTATTTCTTTTCTGGTTTCCAGACAGGTGAGTTCTCCTCGTTTTGAAATACAGGACACTTCAAATGGTTATAGAGATGTGCATCAGCGGCCCGTGTTGTCTGGAGAACCCAGTGAACGGCAAGTTTCAGTGATTTCTCTACTCTAACACACCTGAACCAGATAATTGCCTAATTAACAGCCGTTTCTCGGTTGAATGAGGTGTGTAGTGCAGGAAAAACACGACGATTCTCCATGATTAAGGGTGGGAACGAGTGCTTTATCGTTTTGTAGAAGGCCAGTATGCAGTGCTGATGTTTCTTGAGTGTAAAGTGTGTGTGTGTGTGGTACATTTAGAGGCGTTATGGTTTGCAATTTTGACCGTGATAATTAAGTCTAAATCTATATGGACTTTTGCAGTGATGTTTTGTTGGTAAATAAGACCTTTCAGCTGTACTCCTGTTCGATGAGGGCTTCTGCAGAACGCATGTCGTGATGACGTCACACGATGTGTCTCGGGCCAAATCTGCGGCAAACTATCGCGCCGTTTGCTTGGTTTTGCCTTCTGCAATTGCGAAATTCTGGTTGGGCTGAATATATAACGACGACGCGACTTATACTGACCACGTAAGAGATTTTATGGCGGAATTTATATCGGAGAAATGAACGCGAAATCAAGGAAATCTACGCGATATTAAAAAAAAGTCCTTAAAACTGGTTTGGCGGTATAAAAAAAAAAGAATTGGTGGACGGTAGTGGATAGAAAGAAATCGGCGTTTGTGAAAATGCCAGCAGTGACGATACTGTAATGGTCCGGTTTGTATTATACCCTGCTTTAAAAAAAAAAAAAAAAACTTCGACAGACACCACACCTCAATCCCAAAATCATAATCATCACAAATATAAACCTTTTTTTTTTTTTTTTGTATGGTAAATGTTGATTCTTGATCCAATGTGATCTTAAGCTCAAATGTTAGTAAAACACTTCACCTGTCTGTTTTAGATCTTTAACACCACATTTACATAAAAGTTCATGTAAAGTAAGCTTAAAAAAAAAAACATTAAAAAAAAGGTTCCTGATCCTGTTTTGTTGGAGGAGTTTAGGTGCTTTACATGGGCGTGTAATGACTTGTCTGACTCGTTTACTCGTCTCAGATTAATTCGGTCAGTATAGTGTTACTCGATCTAAATTGAATGCTTAGAAGTGTTGAAAATGTAACAGCCTGCTGGAAAGAACTCGGTTAGCGTTCGATTCGTTATTTACCGGATCCCGAATCGGCGTGTGAAATCGCGTGTACGGCGTTTTATTTACAATCCGAGAGCTCGACTACTTTGCAGTGCTGATTTTGTTATTCTTAAATGTGTGTATGCATTTTCAAACCCTGTTCAGAATAAAACCTGATTTTTACACCACACCTCTGTCTTCTCTGTGCTCTTTTCTCCTACATGATGTTGATCCTCTCAGATGGACCCTGATCCTGTTAGATTTAGGAGTAAGAGCGCCACCATGTGGCAGACACCAGAACTCTAGAGTCTTTTCTGCTGGAGCACAGCCACTAGTCCAGACTGGTCATGGCACAACTTTTAATACGGTTTAGAGCTAATCTTAAACTTTAAAAAAATATATATATATATTGTACAAGATTAAACTAGACGGGGGTTTAGGAGATCAGGAGGTTCTGTAGAGTTGTGCCACCAGTCTTATTGTGTTTGTATGGAATTAAAATTATGAAGCAAAAAGATTTTTAAAAATGTTTTGTTTGTTTTTAGGTGCTTAATTTTAACTTGTACATTTGGAAAGGTATGAGTGAGTATGAAGTGTGTTGTTTTTTTTTTTATACTCTTGAACTCTGTTGCAGAAATGAACGCCAAATCAAGCAAACACCGTGATATTCGGAGGAGCTTTTTCAAAATTACTGCAGATTTTCCGCAGGTTCGGGCCGAGACGCGTCACGTGACGTCATCACGACGCGCGTTCACCCGAAGCACTCGTCGATACACGTGCGTCGAACCCGAGTACAGCTAAAACGTCTCGTTTACCAACGAACATCACTGCATGCAGAACTATTTAGTGCGACTGCGATTTCGCCAATTCGAGTAGTTTTCCACACAAAAAAAGCACAGTCTCCACAAATTGCATCGGAATTTTTTTTTAAAAGCCGAAGCAAAATCGCACTTGTGGCCGCAACAATCGAAATAAAACTCGGCGAAATCCTGTACGGACTGATTAACTTCTATATTAAGTAGAGGTTACAAAACGTGACAATTCAGTGATCTCGGCTGCCTTGAGAATGTAGTAAATGTATAAATATAATACAAAATAAACAGTGGATTATACTAAAACCGGTTTCACGTTGCAGATGATTTTAACTCTGGACCATTAAGGCCGCTCGTTCAGCGACTCGTGCGGTTCTCGGAAATAATAATCACTATAAACTATTTACTACAGGGTAGTTTACTTATTTACGTGTAGTATCCGGTCTCGGATGCAAGTCGCTGAATGAATTAATGAGACTAAGTCTTGCCTGGAACGCATTATAAGCTTAAAGCGTAAGTGCGTGCAATGTGTAAACGATTGATTTATAAATGAAAACGAAATAAAATGATGAAAGCAGTGCATTTAGAGTTTAGAAGAAATTTGTCTCCTGATATTCTTTTCAATCGGGTATTTAAAGACAAAAATATGATCTGGAGAACTCATACTTGAAGAATTTATTCATTCGTTTCATCAATAATTATTTGTTTATTGTGTGCTGGTTAAAGTATGTTATTGAGGGAAGATTAAAATGTGTGCACGCAAACACTTTCTCAATATCTTTCACCCAATCTGCAAATGAAGCGAACGTTTCTCAGTGGTATTAGACACTGGTGGTGTAAACACACGCCTCTTGCACAGGAAAAGGATGTTTACTCTGTCGTACTTTCACATTTACCCAGTGATCAGTTCCTAATTATTGTAATGTGAAATGACTCGTGAAGGTTTGTTAGTAACATGTTAAAGAATCATGTCTGAAAAGAAAGAAATTTGTTTTGAAGAGTCACATGGGGAAAAACGAATCATGTTACATAATACCAAGTGAAAATGAATGAATCACGTAAGGAATCATTTGGGAAGGGATATGAATCATATGAAAGAATAACGTGAGAAGAAAACAGAGTATAGAATCATGTATGAAGAATGAATCCTGGGAAGTAATCAGGTTAAAAAGAAATCCATCTGACCAGAATCACATATGAGAATCATGTGTAAAGAAGTGAATCGTTTGACAGAGTCACATCTTAATAAGAAGTGAATCGTATGGAAGAAATACACGTGGAAAGAAATGAATCTGTAGGTGAATCACATCAAAAAGGAATCGTGTGAAAGAATCACAAATGGAAAGAAATGAATCAGAATATTTGAATCACATATGAAAAAATGAATTGTATGAAAGTATCACGTGAAAATAAATGAATCAGTGTGCATTTACAGCATGAGGTAGACACACTTATCCAGGGGAACGTGGGAATATGTCATACATTATATAACTCAGCAGGGGTGGGATTTGAACTCATACCCTTCCAAGCAGGAGTCCAAAGTCTTAAACAATGAGCTACCACAAGAATCACAAGTGAAAGCAAATAAATTGTGTGAAAGAACCAGGTATGAAAGTAAATGAATCTGATAAAAGAATCACATCTGATAATGGAGGAATAATGGGAAAGAATCACTTGTGAAAGTAAATTAATTGTGTGAGAAACAGTAGCTTGCGAAAATAATGAATCATGTGAAAGAATCACACGTAAAAATGAACAAATCATGTTAAATAATCAAGTGAAAATGAATTGATGATGTAAAGAATCACTTATAAAGATATATGAATCCTGTGAAGGAATCACATTGTTATAATGAATGAATGAATCCTGTGAAAAAAATCACATTAAAGAGATAAATCAGTGTATATGAATCACATATGGAAAAAAGGAATCATGTGAATGAATCACATGTTAAAAGAAATCCACTGTGGAAGAATCACATCTTAGTAGTAAACTCATCCCCTGAAAGAATCACACACGAAAAGAAATGAATCAGTGTATATGAGTCACATACAAAAAAGAATCATGTGAAAGAATCATTTGACAAATTAATGGTATGAAAGAATCACGTGAAAATATGTGAAAATAATACCCTTCCAAACAGGTGTCCAAAGTCTTAAACACTGAGTTACCACAAGAATCACAAACGAAAGTAAATAAATCGAGTGAAAGAATATCATGTGAATAGCGAATCGTATGAAAGAATCACACGTGAAAATAGATGAATCATGGGAAAGAATCACTTGAGAAAATAATGAATCATGTGAAGGAATCAGATGGGAAAATAATGAATCATATGGAAATAAATGAATCATGTGAAAGAATCACGAAAAATGAATCGTGATAATAAATAAATCACATGAAAGAATGATAATGAATCCGGATAAAAATAAATGAATGATATGAAAATAAATCATGTAAATCACGTGAAAAACAAATACGAAAATAAATATATCGTGTAAAAAAACATGAAAAATGAATCACGAAAGAATTTGTAAAAAAAAATATTCAATACGTTTATTATGCATAATTATTCATATGAAGTTCTGTAAAGGCATTTAATGGCTTTTTCCATTAAAACACCTGTTTAACATAAAGTCTAAATATTATAAGCAGCTCAAATCCCTACTGACCTGCTCACAAATCCATCCATCTATCCATCTATCCCAGGGAGTATCGGGTACACCCTGGACAGGGTGCCAGTCCATCGCAGGGCACAATCACACACACACTCATACACCCGTTCATACACTACGGACACTTTAGACACGCCAGTCAGCCTACCATGCATGTCTTTGGACTGGGGGAGGAAACCGGAGTACCCGGAGGAAACCCCCGCAGCACGGGGAGAACACGCAAACTCCACACACACAGGACAACGGTGCGAATCGACCCCCGACCCTAGAGGTGTGACGCTCACAAATATAAAGTTATTTATTATACTGACTATTGAGTTCTTCACTCACTTGAAGTGAATGGGCTTCATACACACCTCAGTAACTCAAGAACAAGTCACAGATATACAACGTCAACAAATAAGCTAACGATGAACGAATGTCTTGTGAGTAAAAACGTTCAGCTTAGTGACTCGCCGACTATAACTGGCCAAAATATTATTCTCCACATTTCTATAATGTAATATATATTTGAATAATTGATTAAATGAATCAGTTGAGGGGGTCTGTGTAATCAAACTACTGCACTAGTTATATTCACAACACGCCGTATTCAAGTCTATACTGAAAGCAGAAGAAGAAGTCAGTGGCTTTGCATTTTAAGCCTCGGTTATTTTCTACGTATTGTGGTACAGATCCCAACAATTACATATATATATATATATATATATATATATATATATATATATATATATATATATATATATACATGTGTGAAGTATATGCCCTGGATTGTCTCGGTGGGTTTCTGAGAACAGGCCTGTGCTGTGCAGTTACAAAAAAAGCACAAGCTCTTATTGCAGGAACTACATGTCCCCTAGTGATGTCACTAGCAGCATGGTGTGTGTATATGAGTGTGTTTGTGTGTGTGTGTGTGTGTGTGTGTGTGCATGCAAACCCAGAACAGGAACATGGCCACTAGGGGGGAAGAGAAGCGTGTGGTTTAACCTGCGAGCTTAATCTTCGTCGCTGACTTTTCATCATGTTTGTTGCTGATCGTTTGGTGTTCGTGTGATCCTGAGCACGCCCAAAACGTTCTTTCATAACTACGGCTTTCATGAAAATGTATTTGATTAGTCAAGGAAAAAGCCGTTCTTTTCTCCAGCTACAGTATAACTCATTCATCTCTCCGAGACATAAAATACACGTGGCAGAATTATACAGCAGGTTTTCATGTCGAAGTGGAAGGCTGGGAGCGATCATTTATTAACCGTTGTCTTATTTATATTAAATTATACATTTTTAAATATTGTAATCAAGTACTGCGCTGTAATCAACATCTTAGCTGAAAGAAGGAAAGAAAGCCATTTTTTAGATTGACAAACAACCAAAAAATGTCAAATAAAAGGTTTATTTATCAGTATGGGAAGTGACATATTACATAACAGACCTCATTTCAGACCAAAAACCTCATGCGTGCTGTCAGGGATTCCAGGTGTGACCGTCAAAGTCTCCAGAAGACCTGAAGCAGGTTCTCCAGGATGCTTAGAAACAATTACCTGCCAACTGAAATGCACCTGAGACCCTGAGACAAAAGGTTTTCACACCAGATCCTGGCTTTGTTTAGTTTATTACTGTTGCTCTTTATAGTAGTTTTGTTTTTTATTGTAGAAAAAGTGGCTAAGAGTTTTGCACCGTACTGTATAAATAAATAAATAAATAAATAAATAAGCAAATAAATAAACACACACTACAAAATGCATTGTTCTGTTTGTTCCATCTCTTCTCGGCACTGTCGATCGTCATTTGTTCGAATGAGGCGTCCAGTTCTGTGAGTCTCTGTTTGTTTTTGAACTGCATTTTCTGCATTTCATTTCAATCCACTGAAGAATGAGATTTAAAGCGCACCTATTATGGATTTGAAACGGGCCTAATTTTGTTTTAAAGGTCGCATACGATAGATTTACGTGCATCCGAGGTCAAAAAAACACTTTAACGTGCTCGTAATTTAAACAGCGTTACCGTTTTCCCTCCAGTGTCACAAACGACTCGTTAAATGATCCGTTCTAAACGATTCATCCGAAACTCCTCCTTTCAGAGAGAACGCTCTGCTCTGATCGGTCAGACGTCCCAGCCTGTTGTGATCGGTCTACCGCTGTCAGCGAGCAGCCGATGAAGAGCAGAGGCGGGGCTTTGTGTTACAAACCTACGCAGGTCAGTACAGGAAGTGAAATCTGGAATCACTAACGAGTCGATTCAGCCGTTCAGAATCGGTTCCTTCTTTCGGGAGTCGATTACGCCGTTTGTCGTGCGCTTTGATTTTTGAAACTTTGTAGACTTTTTACATTCACAAACAGCTCTATAACACGCTGCATGAAATAATATTTGGAACAAGCATAATAGGTGCGCTTTAATACATCTCAGAACGGCCATCAGCTACTTCGATAACACTTTTAACTGGTTTAAATGGTAAGGCTTTATAAACTTCATACCTATTCATTTCCAACAGGGATTAGTGCAGATAATGCGCAGGGGATTGTGGGATAGTGAGCGACGAGAATGAATTAGATTAGATCGGTCAGCATCGTGCTGTGTGTTTGTGCAGAATTCCATCCATTCGTATCGTACCGCCTGCATACACAGGGTGTCCGGAAGCAATGAGAGTAAAATGACACGTACTTCAACGTATTCTCTACACGTTCACCCGTACACTCTACACGCCTTCTCAGCCGCTTTATCCTGTTGTTGCAGATTTTGATCAACACGTTTGGATCGAGGTGTTTGCTCGACGTCGTCCCATTGCTTCCTGACTTTACGCACACCCTGTAGTTCTGCACAACATGGACGAAAAACCGATAACAGCCACAACCCGCTTCTTTCTCCGACGCACGTCGCGGCTGATTTTGAGCATTTTATCAACGTATTTATAGATTAGTACGCGTTTGTTTTGGGTTTTTTTTTTTTTTTATTGTGCATTTGAGCAGTTATCCATGTCACTGGATGGTGCTGTGAATAGACATGAAATAAATAAGGAGTATTATAACTTCACAATTTGCTTGTATGACATTTACAACGTCTACCACATTTGCTTGTATTTCCTCATCGGTGAGTCGCTTTGGATGAAAGTGTCTGCTAAATGAATAAATGTAAATGTGAATGTAAATGTGAATGCGGATGTAAATGTGAATGTAAATGTACCGTTGAAGGAATCAGTGACGGGTAGATGTAATGCGTCTGATAACACGCCGAGGATTATTCTTCTACAGCCGTACATCCTGAAGTGCTTCATTCCTCTTATACCACAGCAATTTTCCAACAATGACATTTTTGTGATTTATTAAAGATCGACACATTGCACTCTTTATCCGTTGATAGTTACATTTAGCCCTGCGATGGATTGGCGCCCTGTCCAGGGTGTACCCCGCCTCGTGCCCGATGCTCCCTGGGATAGGCTCCAGGTTTCCCCGTGACCCTGAAAAGGAGTAAGCGGTATAGAAGATGGATGGATGGATGGATGGATGGATGGTTACATTTAATGTTATGGAACATCCATGAAACAAGTGCGTTCCTGTTCTCATTTGCTCACTCTTTTCTTTCTCGTCATGTTACCGAGAAGAAAATATTCCTCAAACAGCAGCATGAACAAGCAGAATTGACTAATTTGGTGAAAATTTGGTGTTCTGTTTATGTGCCTCAGGACTCAAAATGCCATCACGGTTTTGGGGAAGAGCTGAAATTATACATCACTGTTGTTGTTGTTCTTCTTCTTCTTGTTATATATATATATATATATATATATAAGAATCTGGAGGCCTGCGCATCAACAGGTGTCAGTAGTCAGTAGTGCGACCCAACACACATGCACAGTAAAATTAAAAATGATGTTTTATACTTTAAAGAAATCCAGTAAACAGAATATATTTTGTAGTATGTATACGGTTGTGAAATTCCTCATTATGTTTGATTGACACTAAATGCACTGAGTATAGTTTCATCTATGAAAAGTTTTCATGCTGTTCCAGACGGTGTCGTCCATCCTGGCATCTCTGTCTGTCATCACGCCCCCACCCTGAAAATGCAGCGTGTCTGTCTCTCTCTCTCTCGCTCTCTCTCGCTCTCTGTGTCTCTGTCTGTCTCTCTCACTCTCTCTCTCTCTCTCTCTCTCTCTCTCTGTGTGTGTCTGCCTGTCTCTGTCTGTCTCTCTCTCTCTCTCTCTCTCTCTCTCTGTCTCTCTCTCTCTGTGTCTGCCTGTCTCTCTCTGTCTCTGTCTGTCTCTCTCTCTCTCTCTCTCTCTCTCTGTCTCTCTCTCTCTGTGTCTGCCTGTCTCTCTCTCTCTCTCTCTCTCTCTCTCTCTCTCTCTGTCTCTCTCTCTCTGTGTCTGCCTGTCTCTCTCTGTCTCTCTCTCTGTCTCTCTCTCTGTGTGTCTCTGTCTGTCTCTCTCACGATCTCCCACTCTCTCTCTCTCTCTCTCTCTCTCTCTCTCTCTCTCTCGCCTCTCTGTGCCTCTGTCTCTCTCACGCTCTCTCTCTCTCTCTGTCTCTCTCTCTGTGTGTCTCTGTCTGTCTCTCTCACGATCTCCCACTCTCTCTCTCTCTCTCTCTCTCTCTCTCTCTCGCCTCTCTGTGTCTCTGTCTGTCTCTCTCACGCTCTCTCTCTCTCTCTGTGTGTCTCTGTCTGTCTCTCTCACGATCTCCCACTCTCCCTCTCTCTCTCTCTCTCTCTCTCTCTCTCTCTCTCTCTCTCTCTCTCTCTCTCGCCTCTCTCTGTCTCTGTCTGTCTCTCTCACGCTCTCTCTCTCTCTCTCTCCCTCTCTCTCTCTCTCTCTCTCTCGCTCTCGCTTTCTGTATCTCTGTCTGTCTCTCTCACGCTCTCTCACTCTCTCTGTCTCTCTCTCTCTCTCTCTCTCTCTCTCTGTGTCTCTGTCTGTCTCTCCCTCTCTCTCCCTCTCCCTCTCTGTGTCTGTCTGTCTCTCTCTGTCTCTCTGTGTGTCTCTGTCTGTCTCTCTCACGATCTCCCACTCTCTCTCTCTCTATCTCTGTCCCTCTCTCTCTCTCACACACACACACACACACACACACACCTTCCACTGCCCCCTCAGTTCTTTTGCTCTTGTCCGTTGGTATTGCTGTTCGCTGGCTTGTTGCCATACGGCCCTGACCATCTGCCTCCTTCTTTCTCTATCTTCCTCTCTGTCTCTCTGTCTGTCTCTCTTGCTGTCTCCTTATTTCCTCTCTCTCTCTCTCTCTCTCTCTCTCTCTCTCTGTCTCTCTCTCTCTCTTTCTCTCAGCCCCTCCACCCCCACCCCCTCTTCCCCGTTCCCCTCCCTGCAAGGCAGTTCATGCTGTTTTTCTCTCGCCGATTCTGGGAGAAGGATCTATTTAAAGAGGCATGACAGGAAGGAAAGCCTAAGCCTGCTGATGATGCGCTGAAAACTGTGCAGCGGATCAGAAGCAAATATATGCGTAGAACGCAGTGCTGTAAAATAAACTTGGGTCGTTCTGGCCTCGTACGTGTTAGCGCTTCTTCCTCTCATCTTCCTCCTAACCTTCAGTCTTATCTGCTGTTCACCTCCCGCTTGTCGTGACTCACTCACTCGTCTGAACAGTCTGCACTGAAAACAAGGCGTTCACGCCTCACCCCAATCCAGTCTCACACACGAACAAGCTGTCCTCTCTCTCGCTCAGCACGCCTGGTACAGCACGCCTGATTCGAGGCCGTCAGATGAAGAAGCTAATTAATTTGATTTAGCCGTTCTTTCCCTGGCAGTGGAAAAAACACCCCCTCCTGCTGATTAGGCACCCCTCCCAGTGGATTTTCCATCCTCTCTCTCTCTCTCTCTCGCTCTCTCTCTCTCTCGCTCTCTCGCTCTATCTCTGTGTCTCACACCTCTTTCCATTTGCACCTTTATTTTTTGAGTCCTTTTTAGCTTATGTCAGTTATTGATATGTTCATGTCCTTATCAATATAACCCATTCATTTCAGTTTACTCTTGTGAGACGGTTACACTACAGTAACTATAGTTTAAAAAAAAAACAAAAAAAAAAAAACAAAAAAAAAAACTATGAACCATGACGACTTTGTTTATTACACATCTAACCCCAACACTAATGTTTACTACACATCTAACCCTGATAATAAAACATTTACTACACATCTAACCCTGATAATAAAACATTTACTACACATCTAACCCTGATAATAAAACATTTATTACACATCTAACCCTGATAATAAAACATTTACTACACATCTAACCCTGATAATAAAACATTTATTACACATCTAACCCTGATAATAAAACATTTATTACACATCTAACCCTGATAATAAAACATTTACTACACATCTAACCCCAACACTAATGTTTATTACACATCTAACCCTGATAATAAAACATTTATTACACATCCAACCCTGATAATAAAACATTTATTACACATCTAACCCTGATAATAAAACATTTATTACACATCTAACCCCAACACTAATGTTTATTACACATCTAACCCTGATAATAAAACATTTATTACACATCTAACCCCAACACTAATGTTTATTACACATCTAACCCTGATAATAAAACATTTATTACACATCTAACCCCAACACTAATGTTTATTACACATCTAACCCTGATAATAAAACATTTATTACACATCTAACCCTGATAATAAAACATTACACATCTAACCCTGATAATAAAACATTTACTACACATCTAACCCTGATAATAAAACATTTATTACACATCTAACCCTGATAATAAAACATTTACTACACATCTAACCCCAACACTAATGTTTATTACACATCTAACCCTGATAATAAAACATTTATTACACATCTAACCCAACACTAATGTTTATTACACATCTAACCCTGATAATAAAACATTTACTACACATCTAACCCTGATAATAAAACATTTATTACACATCTAACCCCAACACTAATGTTTACTACACATCTAACCCTGATAATAAAACATTTATTACACATCTAACCCTGATAATAAAACATTTATTACACATCTAACCCTGATAATAAAACATTTATTACACATCTAACCCTGATAATAAAACATTTACTACACATCTAACCCTGATAATAAAACATTTACTACACATCTAACCCTGATAATAAAACATTTACTACACATCTAACCCTGATAATAAAACATTTATTACACATCTAACCCCAACACAAATATATTTGTTGTTATATATCTAATTCTGGTACTAATACATTTATTACTCATTTAACCACAGTAATATTATGTTTATTACATACTGAACTATAATTCTAGTAAGCAATCTTTAACCATGTTAACGATATTAATTCACTTATTACTTAGTCGTGACACTGATATATATATATATATATATATATATATATATATATATATATATATATATATATGTATATATATATATATATTTTTACCCTTATTTAACCCTGATACTAATGCCATTACATTACATAATTTAACCTTAATATGTAATAATACGTTTATTACATCCGTAACCCGAGACTAGTAGGTTTATTACATATGTAATCCACTATAATAATAATAATAATAATAATAATAATAATAATAATAATAATAATAATACACTTATTACATATAGGTTTATTTTGTATTTTAACCCCAACGTTAAGACATTCATCACGTATATAATGACAAAGCAAATTTTTAGGTTTATTTTTACTCTTTGTACTCTTATTACATAATCATAGTCTTAGTATTTATTACATAACACTCGTATGTTTATAACCGACTTAATCATAGCGCTATAATGGTTTTACTATGGAAGTTATAGTGTGAATTCGTGGTGTGGACTCACTGTAAGTGCGTGATTGGAAGCTCTTTGGGATTTAGTGTATAGCTTGTAAATAGTGGATTCTGCATGAGTCATGTGATGTTGCCTCCTGAAGCTGACAGACATCCGGTATTTAAAAAGAGAAAGAAACAACGGAAGGATGACTGTGTGACATTTACGTCTGATGATTAAAGTCAAGCAAGAAGAGGGAGTAAATTCACCACGGGTGCACGGGTACACGGGTGCACGGGTGCACGGGTACACGGGTACGGTACGGTACGGTACGGTACGGTACGGCTCATGTGGGCGTTGAAATAACACCGAAAAGGTTTGTTATGAATTGTTTGTTAGTGTTACTGTACCACGCTCTCCAGTGGAAAAGAGTTATAATTAGAACATTTACATTTTCAACCCTCCCATGCCTGCTGATGCACCCACAAACACACACACACACACACAAACACAAACAGTGACGCACTTGTCACTCTCCTCATCCCCCAAACCTTCCCAGGAGTGTGTGTGTGTGTGTGTGTGTCTCAGTGTGTGCGCGTACGCTTGTGCGTGTGTGTGCGCGCGTGTGTCTCTCCCTCTCTCCAGATGTCCCAGGCTCTTTGTTGCCGTGGAGATTCAGCTGGCCACGGCTCGCTCATTAGTGTCCACTGATCCATATGTCATACCGAAGATAGCCTTTGATCAGCACCGAACGCGGGAACGTTCACCCGAGTCGTGTTCACCAAACTACGACACGATCTCCACCGTGACCAGCTGAGGAATAATAAACATTGTCCGATTTGTTCGGGACGAGACGAACAGAGCAGAGCACGTGTTTGTTTTGGACCCCATCAGCACTCTACTAGACCAAATCTGGACGGGTTTTCATTTGTTTACAGACCGAGGAAACGGTTCTTTATGAAACAGTACAAAACGGGTCTTCTGCTGAGCTGCACCAGTGCTTTATTTACAGTTCCACTGAATAAAACAAAAAATAATGTCATTTTCTTTGGCTTCACTCGGTTTATTCTTGCTCACGTACACTCTATCGAGCATTTCTCAGTACACGCTAACTAAACGACGGACAGATTTATGGAGATGTGCGTGACGTCAGAGGACGTCTTCACACATATCAGTCAGTTTCTCAAGTCTGAATTGATATTTTTGGTCTGTGTGCCGTTCGATCTGTCTTCGTAATTAAACGAACAAAGCGAAGACTTGGCTGCCGAGTGTGTCGAGATGAAAACGTCCTCAGAAAGCTCTCTCTCTCTCTCTCTCGTCGGGCAGAAAAATGAACGAAACAGAAAAAAAAAAAACCAGAACGCTAAATAAACCGTTGGCCACTCGTATAAATAACTCGTTTCAAACATTTTATGTGTCGCACCAAGCGTTTATTTTCTCCTTCCGTTCTACAGGTTCTACAGCTCTGTACTTTGGCTCGGTTCAGCAGCTCACGTCTAAAACAAAATACCGCCACCCAAAACACACGGCACGTTCGAGTCACTCCCTGCGGGAGATCCGAGTCAGAGTCGTCAGAGTTCGCTCGCAAACTCAGAGGACCTCGAACCCGAGCGTGTTCTCACCTGCCCGGAGGACTGCAGCGACGCGGAGAACGCTCCAGGGCTCCGTTCAAGCAAACTACACGCTTCATATGTGAAAAGCACAGACAAGATACTCTCAAGACGCTCAGACCAATCACCGACGGGTAACGTTGTTTGTCGTTATGGCGACGCTATGTTTTGACTCAGGTACGGAAATCTCACCCGTGACACAAGCTAGCTAAATAACCCGCTAGTCATTTGGCTCGGCACGATGGGGACATGAGGAGATTTTTTAAAATCCCCATATTCATGAATATTCATACATTGTGGCGTTTTCCGTAAGGGTAAAGGTGTAGAGATGTTCCCGGGTCAATTTAGCAGTTTACTGGGCATTAGGAACGTATTAAACATTAATTAATGCGCATAAATGATCGAAACTCCCAGGAACAATGTGAGCTGTAGTTAGTGAATTATTCATAGTAGTTAGTGAATAAAGCTGTAGCACGACGGCCTGAGTAAGTGGGTTAACCGTTTAAAATGAACGCGACGCTCCTGAAAAACGCGTTTAATGTGACATAAATAAGAATGGAATCGACACGAATGCATTCGAAGATACAGCGTTTTGCGGACGCTTTAACGTGAATAGCTGAATATTAACACGTGTGTAATGTTTAAACGGAGGACAGAAACGTATTTGGGATGTTTTTGAGTAACAGACAGGAGAAGCAAGTCGATTATAAAGCGTCTCAGACGTTATGTAACTTGCAAACTCCTACAGCGGGAGTGAAATATCGCTTTGGCACGGCACGATCCTGAACCCGATGCACCAAGAGAAACGTTCTTTAAGGATTTCCAGAGCCACGATCCTCGACAGTTTTTCCAGTTCCTTCTCATTTCTGTGGCTTCGAGGCTGCAGCCTCCCCGTTCCCACCCTAAAAATCAGGATGACTTTGCGGCGAACGAACACAAACGGATCCGCGCTGCACTTCCCTCACAGAGTCAACGGCAGCCCGCAGGGAGGGAACACGGGAACATATGCGGCCTGGCACGTACTAAACCACAAAATCCATACGCCGACTGCCGGACACTTGTACTCAGCGTGAGGCGCGGAGGGATAAACAGATAAATTGGTCGAGAAAATGAATGAGGGGGGAGGAAGAAAAAAAAAAAAAAAGAAATGACAAAGTTCCATGAAAAGCCGGCGGGATCATAAGAGCGCCACCCGTTCCAGGCGGGTTCCCATGGAGACAAGGGGCCTGGTACACAATGTGAGGTGAGAAAACGAAGGAGAGCGAGAGGAGGGGAAATAAAGCGAGGGGCAGAGCGGGGACATGGACTGGGATGTGTGCACGTAATGAGGCACACTCGAGAATTAAACGGAAATAAAAATAGGTGATAGATGTCCAGAGAGGTGAGGAGAGAGAGGGAGAGAGCACGAGAGAGAAAGCGATTTAAAAAAAAATAAGTGTTTCCTCTTTTTAAAAAAAATCGCAAAGTGTGCTTGATCTGCTTTCAGTGCTAATTTAAATCTCATTATGTTTATCCCTGTGCCTTAGCTTTAGATATCTTGATATTTAAAAAAAATAAAATAAAAAATTAGTTTTGGAGATATTCTAGTCGTGATTTTAATAGTTTGTCGCAATTTTTTTTTTTTTGATGACTCATCCTGTACTAGCCTTGTGTTTATCCAATTAAAGGCTCTCTCTAGTGTATATGCCCCGCCCCCCAGGGGGTGTGCCTTGCTCTACAGTGACAGCTCTCAGCAGTAAACATGGTCCGTTGGTGTGTTTCTCACTACGCGTCTGGTCCGCACACTGTTACAACCCGAGTGGGCGGAGCTCGTGAGAGTCGAGTGTTTTATCGACTCGTTCGGTGTAGCAAGGGTGCGAATTCAGACCGACTGAGAACGCGCTGATATCTTTATACACCGTCAGAGCTTCTCCGGCAGTGTTCGGGTGTCTCCCCGTGACGACCTTGCGGCTCTCCTTCGACTTCTGACGCTCGACCTCGACTCGAAAACGTACGCCGTAGCTCCAAAAACACACGCCGTCGACTTGGCGTGAATGAAGGCAGGCCTGAGAAATCCTCCACCGCTCACTAAAGAGCTCCTTCCGCTGGTCTCCATTATTATTATTATTATTATTATTATTATTATTATTATTATTATTATTACGAAATCAGTCAAGCGTATCAGCAGGCCCATCACTCTGACTTCCTGTTTCGAAAGGAAACGCATCGACATACAGTACAGAATGAAATCATGCCCCTCCAGCCTTTTCGTGGAAACTGGACTGGAATACAAATGAATCAGGGAGATAGCTTCATGTGAACGCAAAATCTGAAACGGAGAATAATGATGCAGTGACGTACCAGGGAGCGACCTAACGCAATTTCCAGGAAATAATCAGGAGGCGCTGATATTTTCCTGGGAATTGCGCGTGTCTGAACACAACACATCATTACCAGGAAATATTTCTGCACCGCTCCTAAATCCCAAACCGGTGTAGAGTTTGTGACCTGACGACGAGTGCGACTTATTCGTCTTTATCTCCAATCATCTCTGTGTATTTAACCTTTAACGCTCTCTTTTTTTCCCCACTCGTATTCTCCGTATACTTCCCGAACGTTTTCCCGATCTCCCACTGCCGACGTCGCTCTGTTTACTCGACCGCTTGTTCGCGCCGGGTTCCCCTCACCGAGTCGTCTGAAACGTTACAGCATGTCCGTTCCACCGGCCTCACCTTCGCGACCAGACGAACTCCAGATGTGCAGTTTGACGATTTTTATTTGTACAGCGCTTCGAAAGCTCGACATCATCACAAGGCAGCTTTACAGAAATCCAGATGTAAATTTAGATCCCTAACGAGCAGGCCGCGGGACTTCTTTTCTGAGACGACACGAGGAAGAACGCTCGAGAGAAACCAGACTCGGAGGGGGAGCTTCTTCTGTGTATAGTGATAGTGGGATTATAATAGTCACGGCAGACAAGCAGTATGAGAACGAGTGAAAACGAGTGAATCCGAGGCTTTAGACGAGCACATGGCAGGTTATGATCACCGCTGCACCAGCTTCGGCAATTCTGTCCATGTGGTGCATTATGGGACGTTCATGGTTAATGCGAACGTGCGCGTCCCAACGAAATACCGCCGGTGAGGGAATGCAGATACGTCCGGGGGGGGGGGATGGGGGTGGGGTGGGGGGGTGTTTCGACTACTTTACACAAGGGTTTAAAAGCAAGACCTATCCCTTTTTTTGTTTTCCATGCCAGGTTGATATGTAAGGTTTAACAAGGCCCTATATCTGCTTGCTTGTGTGTGTGTGTGTGTGTGTGTGTGTGTGTGTGTGTGCGTGTGTGTGCTTTACACAGGTCACCAAACCCAGACTCTGAACTGCACCCGCTCCTGCTGGAACTTCAAAATGTTTACTTGGCTCTTTCAGCGCCACTCACCATAAACCTCCAGCTCTTTATGGAGGGCAGTAAACGGAGAAGAAAATGGAAAACAAAGAGCATGTCCACGCGTACGTCTTCCCCGCTTTGATCTCTCTTTCCTTTCAACTACTTCAGTTCATTTAAAGTGTTCTGCTTTCAGCAAAGTATTCGCTCTCTCTCTCTCTCTCTCACTCTCTCTCTCTCTCTTTTACTCTTTATCTCCTTTCCCTCTGTCTATTCTCTGCCCAGTTTTTTTTTTTTTTTTTTTTTTTTTTCATGTTGGCATGGCTCCTGTTTGTTTTCAGCCATTTTGGGGACTGGCAGTGCTCGTAACAAACTGCTTAAATGGCGTCCTCTTGCTCTCCCTCTCTCTTTTCTCCCTCCCTCGCTTGCTCCCTTGCTCGTTCGCTCGCTATGCTATCACCCGGCTTTGTGTAATGTGGGCTACGGCGAGTGCGTGAGCGTGCGTGTATGAAGAACAATACGGAGAAAAAAAAAAAAGAAGAAGAAGGAAAAAAAAAAAAAAGAGGGTGGGGGTGGGGTGGTGGTGGTGGTGGTGGTGGGGGGACGGCGACTGGAATTAAAATGATGAGACGGGGGTGGGTGATAAACGGGGTGGGGGTTGTGGGGGGGAGGGGGGAGGGGGAGAAAACGGTGGGATAGTTGGTGAGACGAGGGGAAATAAGGAACACCCTGGAATCGTGTGTCCGAGTCAAAGTGAAGTGCGAGAGGGAGAAAGAGTGTGTGGCGAGAGAGCAGGCGAGAGAGAAACGAAGGATAGAAGGAGGGGGAGATTCGGGAGTGCGAGAGTCGTCCCTGCCCTCCGTCTCTACATAGTGCTGCCTGTGTGTGCGCTGCCTGCGCTCTCTCGTTCACGCGCACGCACACACACACACACAGGCGCAGACAAGCATACACACACGTACACACACACAGAACGAGGGAGGGCGAGAGAGAGAGAGAGAGAGAGAGAGAGAACAGATCGCAGCAGAGATGCAGCAGGAGGTTTTTCGAGGTACGTAGTCTTGTTGTGTGCTTGCCTGGCGGAGAATTGAAGAGACCGTCAGACTCTTTTTCTGCTTTCTCGTTCTTCTCTTCTTCCTGCTCCCGTGCTCTTCTTCTTCACCACTATCATATCGACTGTTGTTGTTGTTGTTGTTGTTGTTGTTTGGGTTCTGCGTAGGACACGAGAAGCGAGATGAGAGGAGTGTTGTCCTGTTTGTGTGCGCACGAGCATGTCTGTGTGCGTGCGTCTGTGCGTATGTGGAAGTGCGACTGTGTGTGTGTGTGTGTGTGTGTGTGTGTGTGTGTGTGTGTGGTGCTAAACAAGGCCTGCCTCCCTTATCCTCTCCTCTCGCGGCTCAACCACGCAGTTCTTTTTCACGGCCGATGAGTCACTCCGATTTAACAGAAACTAAGACGTGGTTTTTTTTCTCGAAGGAGATACGTTTTTACAGGTTTTACCGTAATCGTAATTCGCGATACTTAGCGTTCAATAGCAATTGTACGTTTAGTTGGAAATGACTAAAATGGTACAAGTTTTGGTATGTGAATGCGTGAATGTAGAGATGAGAAAAATAAGATTGTAAAATGGCCACGCTGTTCGGTGTTTTTCTTGTTGTTTTGTTTTTTTTCTCCTCATTTTGCGGGATGTACAAATGCTTTAAAAGTACACCAGGTTCCTTTTCTTTTTTTTTTTTTTTTGCATGCAGCCCGTTTGAAACGGGCCGCAGGGCTCAGAGGGATCATGATGTAGGAGCGAGCGAGCAGTTTGCTCATTTACTAAACATTTATCTGGGTGTGTGTGTGTGTGGGGGGGGTGTTTTTTTTTGGATGTATTTGAGCTTGTCATTGTTCAGATTGTGATGAACATTTCTTGTATTTTGACATTACAAAAGCCTCCAGATTTCCAGTTATAACATGATGACGAAGTGTCTATCGGGACTTCCTGCCAAGTTTATTCTAAGCTGCAAGATCTTAGGAAAACAGCTTTAATGCTAAATGGGTTATCAGTATCCATCTTACCCTTCTACCGATCCATTTCATTTGACTTTTGCAGTTAAAGAATTATGGGAGTCACTTGCAGACCATATCAAGTATGGTATTTTCCATGGGTACAGCTGCTGGAGCGTGGCCTAACGAGATACACGCTCAGCGCCGGAACATCTTAAAGAAATACATAGGACAGGATTTGGTACCTCTTCCACCTCTTAACTCATCCATACGTCCCGTTCCCACCCTGTTCTTCTTCACCCCTCACTGCTGATTTACTCTTTTCCACCATGTCCCCTCTCCTCCCCTTCCTTCTTGCTGGCTCGACCATGTTTTTTGGCCAGGGGGGTTGTTCAGAGTTCAGGATCCAGTCACAGCCCCCTTTTCACAGTCGGGCTGTGCCCAGTCCGGAGTCGGAAGGCCCGGTGGAAACCAAAGGCCTTCATAGTTTACTCGTTTTCCAGAGTGCTCTTTTTCTGTTTGGTCTCATTACTAATGACTAAATAAAAATATCGACTCATCCACGCAGCAAAAGCGATATCGACGCATAACCGAAGCGCACCGTCTTCTTTCCTGACATGACATCACAGATTTCCTTCTTTCCTCACCTATTCCGTCAGTTGCTAATAATGAGTCGCGTATAACGTGCAAACAAACACAGATATTTTTTCCTGCTCTGTTACTTTTACAGGACATTTTAACGGGCAGTACAGACGGTCCCGCGAATATTTGTCTCTCTAACTGTTTCAGGCGGTTGCATATTCGAGTAGAGGGGGAGCCGGAGTGCTGGGGATGAAAGGGAGGGTGGCGGTAAAGCCCCTTTCACGCTTGGCCAGCCTCTTGAGCTAAGGAAGGCTTGTTGAGAGGCAGTGTGTGCGTCATGCACAAAGGGTGACGGAAACAGGGACAGATGCATTTCCTCATCCATAGCACAAAACAAATTTTGACATGTGGAACCCCTTGTAAGCATTTCTTCCCTGCTCTGAGCCTGTCATGTTTACATGGATTGAAACAGGTGCGGCGTTGATCACTTATTCCTTCATATTCACGATACGTTTATCGTATATAATCGATCCCAGTGATAAACAGCAGATCATTTACTGCTTGCCTTGACATGTTTTGTTTTTCTTCTTGTGCACTTCCTGTTGCTGTAGGTTATGTAACATCTATCATTACAGCTCTATTTTTTGGTACTTCCTTTGCACTGTCAGTGGCTGTGTTTGTGGTGTTCGGGTGACGCTACCTGTCAGGTGGCTTGTTTACAGGCAAACCGGTCGGTGTGCGCCTTGCAAATGTGCTAGGTGTGTGCATGTGCTGTGGTAGAGAGTATGTGCTTGTGTGTGCTTGTCCCTGTTAATGTGTGTGTGCGTGTGTCTGTGTATTTGGCTGTTCCTGTCTCTGGCCTGGCTCTTTTTCGCTGCCTCTCTCCGTCTCTCTCGCTCTCTCGCTCTGCAATAACAGTGCTGACCTAGTTTCAGTGTGTTCAGGGCTGCTTGTGGAATTTTACAGAGGCCTGCCTGCCTGGCTAAAAACACAGGCAGAAAAGCATGACTGGGGATTTTTCATGTGCAACATAATTGCGAACACTTAAATAAAGTGTATGTGCTTATGTAAATAGATAAGAAGACGGAATTAACCAGATAACACATATTTCGACAAACATCTTGGTGAAAAGTTCCAGATCGCAAGAAAAGACCACGCGAATCGTTGTGGTTATTGAACTTGGAGTTTCTACCTCAAATGATATACTCAATAATACTCTCAATGAGAGGGTCGACTAGCGGGATCACTGCCCCCCCAAAACATATGTTAAATCCTTAACGTATGCTGCCTTTCACGTGTTTATAGAAATATACCATCAATATTTTTGTTTTTTTAAGCTGGGGTATGATCAAAATGAACTCCAGTCAAGAAAAAGAAGTGAAAGCGCTGCTGTGGAACAGCGGGACTGATTGCCAATTTGTAATACTGAAACTTAAAAAGAGGATGAGTAAAACTAAAACTAACACTGTCTATTTATAATTTAATTTAAAAAGCGTGTTTGATACTCTTTAATTGCATTATTCACAGTACAGTAGAGTTTGGTTTTTAATATGCAATGTCTTTGTCATCTTTATGCCTTTCTGCATACAAGCGTATTGAAACACTTTTCTGTCTGTTTTTCAGGTTTGGGGGTGGGGTCATGGTGTCCAGAATGGACGGCTGGCACCCCCTACACACCAGCGTCATACCCTTGGAGCTAAATGAACAGCACCTGGCTGGCCCTGCTTCAGTCTATGAGAAGACTCGATTTGACATCCATCTAAGAATCATCGCGGTGTACAACATCCACATCCAAGGATTGAACTTTTCGACAACCGACTCCCCTCCTTTCCTGAATGCCTGCCAATCTTCCATTCCAGTGGTGGACACAGTTTTAACTTTTACCTCGCTCTATTCAGGACTTCTGAACTTGCTGAACTGCATTTACGCATCTTGCTTCCTTAAGGGTCTGTTTGAAGTTGGCGGCCAGACAAAGTGTCTCAAAGGACTAACGGAAAAGACTCAAATGAAACACAGAAATAAACAAATGAGAGGAGACAGGATGGGAGAAGGGACAGATGAAGTGGATGGTACCAAAACGACAAGGATTTCTCTCAGTTTCCCAATCAGCGCTGGACTGCCTGGTTTCTCTGCACAAAAGCACTGTCCAATAATTCATCCCCCTTCCTCTTCTATAGCATTTGATAGAGATGCTTCAAATAGCACTGCATGGAAGGAGGAAAGTCTCAGAGACAAAACGTTGTCGAAAGGATCAAAATCAGACTACCTATCCTGCTCTTCCTCCTCCACTCTCCCCATTGATTTGACTGCACCTGTCAGTAAGAACTGCAAATCCACTATGTCTTTTTCTGTGGCTGGTAGTAGCCCCCACTTTCCAACATCTGCATTGCACACATCTGCTAAAATGGACTACTCAAGAGAGACATCTGGAGCTAGTCTGCCTAATGACTACCCAGAACACTCGACTACAGAGACTGCACATATCTTGTTCAACCTGAGTGCAAGAGCCTACCAAGGTCAGGTGACAAAGGACCCGGAATGCGCAAAAGGCAAAAAACGTAAAGGAAACAGCCTACATGTTGAACTGAGCCTCCCTCTTCCCAGTATAAACCCACCATCATCTTCATCAAGCCCTCCTCCTCTTTCACCCCCTTCTGTCTCTCCATTGACCCTCCCTCCTCCATCCTTCCATGACTCCTATCAAGCAGTGCCAAAACCAGAGCTACTGTGTGGGGTATGCCACCGTCTGTTCAGCACCGCCTCATCCCTCACTGTGCACATGCGTCTTCATAGGGGTGGACGACTTCTCAGCTGCCGCCATTGTGGAAAAGCCTTTATCCATAATAAAAGACTGCAATCCCATGAGGCCACCTGTCGGCAAGCACTGCCAGCTTTCTCCATCCAGCCCAAACAAGAACCTTTGGAGGAAGGGAACATGGAGAAAACAAATGAGGCAACAGAGTCAGAACAGCTTGGACAAGAAACAGGACCTGGACGACCCATAAAGAAAGGACGAGGCCTCCAAGGACATCATGCCAGGGCAATGTCTCACAGTGATGCCCTCGGGGATGAGGATCACTTTGTGAAGATTGTTGATGGACATATCATTTACTTCTGCTCGGTGTGCGAACGATCCTACATGACTCTGTCAAGTCTCAAGCGCCACTCAAATGTGCACTCATGGCGTCGGAAGTACCCATGCCACTATTGTGACAAGGTTTTTGCTCTTGCAGAGTACCGTACCAAACATGAGGTGTGGCACACTGGTGAAAGGCGATACCAGTGCATATTTTGCTGGGAGGCCTTTCCTACCTACTACAACCTCAAGACACACCAGAAGGCATTCCATGGCATTAGTCCTGGCCTTATCTCAAGTGAGAAGACAGCCAATGGGGGCTACAAGCAGAAGGTTAATGCACTTAAACTCTACCGCCTACTACCCATGCGCTCTCAAAAGCGGCCCTATAAGACATACAACCAGGCTTTGGCGGATGGACTGCTCAAACCTGACCCATCAGCTACCTTGCCTTTGCCTCTAGGTTGCAGCCTCCCTCCAAGTCTGGGCCCCAGTAAACTGGACTCCTTCCTTAAGGACATTCATCCCCATGACATTAAACCGGATCCTGAGAGTTTCCTGATCAAGATGGACACAGAGCAGTGCAGGAAGCTGGCAACAGCCCAGGCAGAGGTACCAGCAGAGGTCAGTGAGAAGGAAAGGTCAGATTTACATCTCTCTGGCAACAGCAGTGTCAAAGCCAAAAATGTCAAAAGCCCAGAGACAGCAGTTTCTTCTGTCATTACATTTGGACATAGCAAACCCTCAGTCATTATGCATAGCACAGCACTCCCATCCTCTGTCATTGTTCAAAGAGATAAGACACCCTCTGGGGATGGAAAATGTCCTTCTGAGAGCAGTCATGCAATGGATAAGACTTTGCAAAAAGCACTTAAAAAGTATACACAAAAAGATCATACACATGCCCATAGTAAGTGGGACACGACCAGCACACGTACAGAAGTCTCAAAAATCCAACAGCCAACAGAAAAGATTCACAAGGGACGAAAAGCTCATACCAAGAGTGAGTCAAGCAAGGTGGTTCCCATATCTGTGGGTTCAGAGGTCAAGGGGAGTGGGCCTCTTTGTCAGATCACTGTACGTATAGGGGAAGAGGCTATTGTCAAAAGGAGTATATCTGAGACAGACCTCATGAGAGACAAAAGTCTATCAAGTAAAGACAAAAAGGGCAACTTCTTGCATGGAGATCAGAGAGAGCCACGGCATACTCATCACCACCACCGCAAACACCATGGCCATCGCAGTTCCAGTCAGGAAGAAAGAGATTCTAAACTGCCAGGCAAGGTGAGGAAGTATTTCTTCCGACAAGAAGTCAGGGAGGACAGGAATGATCAGGATGGAGAAGACAACCTGTGGAGACCCTATTATTCGTATAAGCCCAAGAGAAAGGCTTTGCATATGCAGAAGATCAAGAGCTGGCAGCGCAAAATGCACTACAAACGATCGCTGCGGCTGATGAAGAGAGCAGAAAGACTAATGAATGACGTAAACAAAGAGGGGGATGGTTTAGAGGAAGAAGAAAATGATGAAGTAAAAGAGGAAGAAAAAGAAGTTTGTCATCAGAAGGAGATCAAAGACGACACACAACCTCCTTGTATTCCCGCAATAACAGAAGAGAAAGAGGAAGAAAAGGGGGGTTCTGGAAAGCATGACCTTTCTTTATCCCAATCCACTCTGAATTCTCAGTACACAGTTTCCCCTACCATCAAACAACGTTGGTCTGGGGACCAGGCCTCTGAATGTGGATCTTGTGGCCGCTGGTTCTCCAGCTCAAGGAAACGAGACAAACATGAGCTAACACATCTTTTTGAGTTTGTGTGTATGCTTTGCAGAGCTACTTTCCCTTCTCAGACCAAATTAGAGGAACATCAAAGAACCAGTCACCCAAAAAATAAACCTCTGCCTACCTCTGCTTCATGTAATTCAGAGTCATCATGCAAGGAAAATTCAATGGAATTAGAGGAGACAAGCAGTGTATTAAACAGGCGGTTCTTAGAAAAGGGGAGTACATCTCGCTTGGGAAGAAGGCCGTTGACTAGATATACCTGCTCACAGTGCGATAAAGTATGTAAGACTGCTGCTGCATTAAACTGCCACCTGAAGAGGCATGAGCTAGGCAACACCACAGAGACCATACAGCCAGTGCTGGACATGCAAAGTCATAATACTGTTGTACCAGAGGTAGACAAAGTTCAAAGGACAGATTTGGACATTGCACCTAGGCATGCGCAGCCCATTCCAGTTATAAACTATCTCAAATCAGATTCTCAACACACACAGAAACAGGCAAGTGAAAGTAACGAAGAGCACCAAAGATTAGCTACTGGTGAAAGTCCAAAGTTAGCAGCTATTGACAAAATCCAGAGTTCGCATTTGAGCACTGTATCTTCCCCAGTTAGACTCAGCCCAACACCAGACAGGTCAAAGGTCATCTCCCCTAGTCTCCCCAGTGTGCTGGTAATGAACGGAGCAGAATGCCTGGACTTCCGAACTCCTGAGAAACGGAGTCTAGATGCACAGGATCAGATGAGAAGAAGCCTCACACCCACTGACAGACCAAACCAAGTCTGTCAATCCCAAATGGCAGAAAAGGTTAGAACGGATACAGATCCATCTATATCCACTGCTTTACAATCATTCAAAGAGACTGTCTTGAGTGATCAAGAGGTAGAAACACACCAACACAGGGATATTCACATCAGTGATCCTTCACAAGAGGCTGCACAAGAGGCTCAAGATCTTAGAGTGTCTAGAACGGCTTGCAGCATCCAAGCAGAGGATTTGTCCATGCCAACGATACTGGCAAGGGAGAGAGAGTTTTCCCAGCAAACTGCATACCAATACTCGACCAACAAAATTCGATCCACAGATGATGTGATGCTCGTAGTGCCCAAAGAGGAGCCACTGAGCCCTGTGCCCTCTCCCACATGCTCTGTCATTCAAACCACTCACAAAGGACCCCCACAATGGCACTCACAGTCTCCTAGTCATTCTCCAAGACCTTTGAACCTACAGTTGCGGTCGCATTTAGAGACCAACCAAGCACACCAAGGCATGCACAGTGCTGAGAAACAAAGATCTGTGCTTTCAACAGGTTCAGATCACAGCACTGAGCCCCCCTCTTCTCGTTCTGCGCTGCACCCCCAAGTGCCCCATTCAGAGCCAGTGACAAAGGACAGCACCTCTTCAAGAGATCCCTGTAGAGAATCTGGCTATCCTGTTCAGGAGTATGCACTTCCTTTTATCATACCAGGAGGGTACTGCTCTGGTAAGAAACAGGAGGACCAGATGCTCATGTCATACCCTTCTGCACCCTTGTCTTTTGGTGCACTCGGGAAGATGGTACCCCATACTGACTCAACAAAACTGCCCTTTTACCCTGATCCCTATCAACTCCTCTATGGCCCACAGCTACTACCATATCCATACAACCTCGCCACCCTGCCTATGGCTCTCAATATGATGGCACCAGGGGACAAAGTAGAGCCCTTGCCCTTTTTACCCACTCTTTTCAACTATGCTGCAGTAGGTGCCCCTTTGCCTCACCCTTTAGTAGTGAACCCCAGCCTATATAATAGCAGCAGTAGCACAAAGCGAAACAGTGACAACCCATGAGCGTATGTGGAGCCGCAGCACTGAAGGAATACTGTACAGCTTATATGAGGACCAGACGTTAGATGGAAGATGTGTTGTTGCTGTTTGTTAAATGAACTACTTGCACAGACGTTTAAGTCTCTTTGGAAAAGTAGCAAAAAACCATAGGTGTATGTACAAAATTAAATATAGTGAAGTAATGGAGAGGTACCTTGGAGGTAGGACCTATGGGTAAAAGGAGAGGTTGTGATCTGGTGATCTGGTAATCTACTGGTCCAATGTGGACATCTTCCCTTTGCCAATGGCAAAAGTCACCTCTGACACACCACTCCTCTCCCTCTTTAGAAGAGTTAGAGCTTGGTTATCCGTCCTCTCAGATTTGTTGTAATAACTGGTATAAATAATACATCTGGACAGCTAACAGGGTGTATTTTCTGGAGAAAAAAAAAGACAAAAAAAAAATAGTGTGCTTTCCACTAGTGACAATATACCAATAAATAATGATCATATTTGTAGGTCTGATGTAGGCTTTTATTACTGCAAATAGAAATAATATAGGGGCCAAGCTCTTCGTTCTAAAATGGAAAGATACACACTCAATATGGTGAAGGAAGACAATAGCATATAAGCAGTTTTATGTGTGTGTGTGTGTGTGTGTGTGTGTGTGTGTGTGTGTGTTTCAACCTCTCATGATGCATGTAGTTTGGGGTAGCTGTCTTTTTACAACATTATGTAGGTTCTGTTGTGTGTATTTTCAGTACTGGCTTCGATGTGAGCGTCAGCGCCGTGTGTGTGGGTGTCTTGAGGGTGATGTGTGCATGCACTGCACAGTTGTAGCCAGCAACGTTTGTGCTATATCCGCCTCGTTCAGTTAAACGGATATCGATATCGATGCGGATATACGAGAATCATTCCTGGACAGGCTGTTTTTTGTAGATCAGCAAGTAGAAAAATTAGATGAAGTTCTTCCTTCGTCAGTCACAACTTAGCAGCTTCGATAGCTTATCTACATGTCATATTGGATGGAGTTTGTTCATATGTGATCTTTTCTCTCTTTTTTTTCTTTTCTTTTCTTCTTTTTTTTTTTTTTAATTTTTTTTTTTAAGCTAACCAGCATCATGGTTGCTTGGTAATTTAATAGCAATTAAGGACGGACTGCATTTCGCACTGTCATGTACACAGTATGTTTGAAGAAGTGGTTGGAATGATTGTTCGGTGGCTCAAGCGAAGAACTGGACACAAAACTATTCTTTTGTTGTTGTTGTTTTTTTTTAAAACATCTGAGTACTCGTCAGTTACCTTATCGTCGTTTCTAGAAAGGAAAATAAGTTTAGTGGCCTTCTCCTCCCCAGTGCCCCCTGGTGTCCACCAAAGACACTCCATTTACTTGACTGAAATCTGAGAGAGACCGAGGTAAAAAAGCAGATGAGAGCGACTGAGAGAGTGGGAGGGAAGTGGAGCAAAGTGCAGCGAGTCTGTTATCGCCAGTAGAACTTCCATTACAAAGTCGCGGAAAATAAAGCTCTAAGCAGCTGGTGAATACCGTTTTTCAGGCGGACGTGATCTGAGGAAGCCTGTTATGTGTGAGCCGTGGGGTTATGTTGGCTAGCCAACCATCTCTCGCCACGTCTCCTCTGCAGTGCACAGAAACAGCAAGAGTTGACGTCAGCTCCTCCTGACGTCCGCGCGTGGTCTGAGTTGCAATGCTTAGGACTTAAAAAAAAAGAAAAAGAAAAAAAAAAAAAAAAGAAAAAAGAAAGAAAAAGAAAAAATGCTCACTGACCTGGAGTGGCCTGAACACTCCTTTAGGACTTTCCTGTTTTTTTTTTTTTATATATATATATATATGATATACATACATATATATATATTATATATATCTTTTTAAAACAATATAATTTGTTTATTTTACCTACTTTTCCCTTTTTGATAGAGAGATTTGTGAGGATTGTGCTTGAAGGTGGTCTTTCAAGTGCACACGAATATGAATGTAATTTTAGTCATGAGGTTACAAAAAAAAGAAAAAAAAAGAAAAACACGAACAGTATGGTAGATGTTTTCTGACTTGAAAAATAACATGTAATAACGAACCGATATGAGGTATTCACATATATACAGTAGTCTTAGAAACATGTCTAGGAACTTGGATTCAATATAATCATAACGCATGAGCAGCACTCGCTTCTTCATTATCCTCTGGTATCGCCATAACAATCATCACTTTGCTTTCTTTCTCATGTGTGGTTCTATTTCTTTTTTCTTTTCTTTCTTTCTGTTTTTTATTTTCTTTTTTTTCCCGCTGATGGTTCGCTTGAAATACTATCTGCTGTAAAGCTGTCTATTTACAATTAATCTTTTTTTTTTTGTTCTATCGTTTTTAACTTAAATCTGAAACCAAAAAAAAAGAGCACCCCCACCCTGAAGCTGTGCTTTATGACTTTTACACAGTTACAGCACGTGCTGTCCACTTATAAACGTCCCCATAAACACAAATCACTCACACTGTGACCCCCCACCCCCACCCCCCCCACCCCACCCTTCCCATTTCCGCATTTTATCCCGTCCTTTTGAAGTGAGTACATTGAAGCCGCAGCACTGTTCATTTCGGAACATAGTGAGAAGTTTTGTTGCTTTTCTTAAGTGTAGGTACTTTCACGTAGTGTGTGTATGTGTGTGTGAGTGTGTGTGTGTGTGTTAGAGCACATTTGAGGAAAAGGAAAACCAAAACAAGCACCATATCCCTTGAGGCTTGCCACCAAATCGGAGATTGGTTTTGGACCCCTACCAACCTGTTGTTAAATTCTTCTCGTACACTTTCCTCATGAGCAGTCTTGGGTTGAAAGAGCCTACATGCAATCTGATTAATCAGAGTAGGATATGTTTGGAAACATCTGGAAATATCAGACTGCCGGCAACTTATTTTTGTAATGAATTACTTTGAATTCGATTTTTTTTTTTTTTACACCATTGAATCTGCCTATGAACTGCATAACTGCGTGGCCACGATGCTAACCGTTTTCATTGTAATCATATCATTCCAGCTGTTACAAATCATCATTCCAGCTGTTAAAGGAACAGCGTGTCACTTTAGGCAGCTCTGTTCTTTCTCTCTTGGGGGCGGAGCTCATTTCTGGGCCAGAAAAATTCCAACAGAAGCCTGAAACAGCAAAACGAATCACATCTGATCTAACGTAAAGCAAAATCGTGACACCCCCCCCCCCCCCCAAACACCAAGATATATTTGAAATTTACTGATTGCGCATTGAAAACGACAAATTGTACCTTTAACACTACATGACGATGGGACTTTTTACATAAGCATGACGCAGACCTTTAACGAATTAGCTACTTGATGAAAAATCAAGCTAACGATGAGTAATAAATAGTCAATTAGATATATTATTCTTACTTTTTGGATCGTTACAAAGCCCATAAAGTATTCCAAAAAGATAACATTTTGTATAATGAGATAAAGATAATGTCATTTTAAACATTACATTACGCTTATTAGATTTTAATCGATGAGGAAATTTCCTTATTTCCCCAACACTGCTCATGAGTAATGCAACATCTTAAATGAACCGGAAAAAAAAAAAAAAAAGCCGTCGATATTTCATAAACGAGTAGATGTATACATTATCCACAAAGCGATTAAAGTTTCAATACCCACAAACATCCCTAAATCTTCTCAAATAAGCTACCAAGAACACATATTATGATTATTAATTTATGATCATGCACTTTACCAAAATTTTAATTACCAAAACCAAATTTCATGTACCAGTGTATTATTATTATTATTATTATTATTATTATTATTATTATTATTATTATTATTTAAAAAAATCTCACAATGTGAATGTTGAATAACCAAGGACCTATCCCAGGAAAACATTTCAAGGCAGTTTTATTTGCTTGAAATATTCCACCAAAATATGGTGTTTGCAGGCGAAATATCGGAACGAGTGTAGGCGGCTGCGCCGACATACTGTATCAAGGGTCACACGCCCCACACACTGTTTGTTTTTAAAGCTGTTCCTGAAACGCAAATACTAGCAACACGCAAAGCAATTTAGCCAGATGAAACCAGCAGACGATCCCAATAGAGACTTCAATATTCAGTCCATATAGCTAAAAGTTTAGCTAGGTATATGTGTTCAGCAGGTCTAGTCGTAGGCATGTGATGGATTTTTGTCCCGGTATTGTGAAAATGTACAAGCTACAATTGTGCCATTGTTTTAGAGGTTCACATATTTGGCCTGAAATGTTTCCTGAAATGTTTGGTTGTTTGTTGTTGACTTCTTTCTTCACACAAAGGGTCTGTTAACACATTGCCAAATCAAGCCTGTAATAATCTTCTTTTTTTTTTTTTTGGGTTCACATTCCTTTATTTCTTCGCTCTAGTTCTTCAGTCTCCCTCTGTCCATGCTACAACCATACAAATAAAGTATTAACCTGATGACCTACTAAAGAGTTTTGAATCAGTTCCATGGTCGAGACGATGAATGCGCCGTAGTCCTTTGGTAATTGAAGCGAACGCTGCAGGCAGAAATTATTCTTTAAAAAATAAATAAATAAATAAATATTATTATTATTATTATTATTCCATAGAACGTCTGGGACTTTTACGTTAGAGCTGCAGCATTAATAATAAAGGAGCGGAGGAAACGGGTATCGTCCGGTCAGGCTGTGTTTTATTATTCAAGTACTTTTTAATTCTTTATAATATTTACATATTAATTTTTTTTCTATTGAAAAAAAAAAAAAACCCCAGATCCAAAAGCTTTTCTACTTTCCTTTGTGTACGTTTACAGAGAAGCTGGATTACTTACAGAAAAGGCCCTTTGTGCTAAATGACATCTGCCACATAATGTTGTAAAAGTGACCCGAATACGTAAAGAAGAAAACACATGGTGGAGTGCTGTTATAGGAAAATAATCAACAACACACTGGGGTGACTGAGGGTAGCCCCGAGTTACTGTTAGCACCGTACATTCATTACGAATGAATCTTTCCCAATAATACGATGTCCCCAAAGTGTTTTATTCAGTTTATACCACAGCGATTTTCCTAAAAATGCAAGATTTCATCGATTCAGGAGAATTTAACCTCGCACCTTCTGGCCAATCAGATTCGAGAATTCAACAACACAGCGGTATAAAAATAACGACTCCTGCTTGAAGATGTGTTAAGGACGAGAAGATGAGTCAACGTCTATTCCTGGAAAGTTTTTCAAATATACCATCTAACTAAAGATCATGATTAGAAAAGATTACAGTGGGTTAGTCAATTAATCCGAAATCTAAATAAAATAAATAAATAAGAGAGAGCGAGAGAGAGAGAGAGAGAGAGAGAGAGAGAGAGATCATTAGAGTTCATGGTATAAATTTAATCTTCCTTTTCATAAGCAGAAATTTTCAAGCTCTGAGATTTAAGTGATATGAAAGCATAATGTAGCACTACTGCTAATGTTCACTCTCAATGTCTGTGGCAGCACGGAAATTAAAGTAAATTCATAAAATTAGATTCTGAGTGCAGGTTTTACAGGAGAAAAACATTCCAGGAAGATCCACGGAGATGATGAAGAGATTCATAGTGACACTTTTGACCATTTTTTCTGAAAACTGACAGCTAAGGTAAGGATACACACACATACACACACACACACACACACACACACACACACACACCTCACGCAGTGCGTCTGAGTTCACTGGAATAAGCAAACAAGCATCAATCACCTCCCAAAGGTCATCCACCGATCAGACACTGACTAACACGACGTCCTACAACTGTCAATAACCAGCTGCTTTCAACATCTGTCTGAATAATCACTTCACATTTCACATACGTGTGGTTATGGGAGTAACATGTGAACAGATGTGAACGAAGCGTGATGGTGCTTTTTAACATGCTCTGAAATGTGACGTCCTGTAAAGAATAAGCTGAAAACATTTAAAATCACACACACACACACACACACACACACACACACAAATTTGAACCACAGTCACTACGTGGAAAACATTAAAACATGAAGATAAATTATTTGTGTGAAAAATCACATGCGGAAATAATAAGACGTGCCCATAACATTTTCACATAACGTGAAAATAAATGAATCCTGATGGTAAAAACCACCATGAAAATAAATTAGTCGTGAACGAAGAAGATAGCATGTAAATAAATGAATCGTTAAAAAATAAATCACATGAACATAAATGAATCATTTGAAAAGAATAACGTGAAAATAAAGGCATCAGGCCAAAAAATAAACTTGACAATTAATGAATCATGTCAAAATGAATTTAGAAAAATTCATTAATCCTGTAAGAAAGTAACATGAAAATATATTAGCCATGTAAGTAAATAACATGAGTATTAATGAATCATTTGGGGAGCAATAGAACATGAACACAAATGAATCGTTTGAGGGAAAAACATGAACATAAATGAATCGTTTGGGGGAAAAACATGAACATAAATGAATGGTTTGGGGAAAAACATAAATGAATCGTTTGGGGGGGAAAACATGAACATGAATGAATCATTTGGGGGGGGATGAACATAAATGAATCATTTGAGGAAAAAACATGAACATGAATGAATCATTTGGGGGAAAAATAACATGAAAATAATTCAATCATATATACTATACAGTACTTTTGAAAAATTGTCTGAATCATAACATGATCAGTGTCTAGAAACCTCGTGTACATTTTTGACGTGATTTCTCTGTAAGAGATTATCTCTGGGTTACTGATCGGAAGGTCGGGGGTTCAAGCCGCAGTACTGCCAAGCTGCCACTGTTGGGCCCTTGATCAAGGCCCTTAACCCTCTCTGCTCAAGGAGGCGCCGTATGTCTGACCCTGCACTCTGACCCCAACTTCCTGACAGGCTGGGGTATGCGAAGAAAAGAATTTCACTGTGCGGTGACCAATAAAGACTCATTATCATTATATCATTTTCTTTACTGTTGACTGAAACCTGACAGAACAAATGATTATTTTACAGGATGTGTGTACTTTCCTTCCCATCCGCCACGTAAGAGTTCGCTTTAGATGGATTCGTGCACACCGGATTTTTACTGGATTACGGACATTTATTAGGTTTCCTAAGGACACGTGTTTTTTTTTTTTCATCAGTGACCTCGCGCAGAAACTCGACCGATCCCTCTAAAAACAAACAGGACGTGATCGATACGTGCCGCAAACACGTCTGCTGTCTGATCTCTCAGAGCTGCTCTGCAGTGCCAGACGTGTGACCGACCCAAAACGTTTCACAATCTGTGAAATTAGTATTCACTCACGGCAGTCCCGAGCTCCTTCATCAGAGCAGGATTGTTCTTCTGTCCAGCTCTGGGTCGGCTGAAGAATGGACTACCTGAGGAAAGCGAGTGTGCTGCTCGTGTTGTACCTGAACGTGACCTGGCTCTGCTTGGGTTCAGCAGGAAAGGTCAGACGGAATTTTCCAGATCATGCTATTATTTTACAAGGATACTTGTTCTTGCTAGTGTGTGTGTGTGTGTGTGTGTGTGTGAATAAAATTAAATGTAGGTGTTACAGTTTAGGATCTTCTTAAATTAAAAATTTCCTGAAATTAAATAAACATTCTGCAGCAAACTGTTTTTTTTTTGTTTGTTTGTTTTTTAAATAACATTTTCAGCAAAGGTGAATACACAGTCTCGCCATATTCGACGGATTTAAACAATGCCACTGTCATTATGGCATGAGCAAAAGTTAGGACACCCTAATAAGTCTGTACTGAGTCAGTAACGCCACCTTTGGTCGGTATCACTGCTTACGAAGACTTTGCGTATTCGGCTAGGGATCTTTTTATTTAATCTTGTTCAAGCTGTGTTTGTAGAACCAATGAGCAGTGTACACGCTTAAGAACTCGGGACCTAATTAATTAACTGTTGTATAAATTATTAATTAAACCGTTAGTGTTTCAACCTGGAACGGAGACGAACGTAACCGGGAGGCTTTTGCAAGTCACCCGTAATACTGTCCCTCCAGGATTTAGTGATTTTGCAATCGCAGAAATGAATGCAAACTATGATTACGGCGATTATTATGATTATTATTGAACTTCGGAGTAGCTCGCGATTTTTCAGATTTTCCGCAGATTTGGGCCGAGACGCGTCACGTGACACGATCGCGACGTGCGTTCGGCCAAAGCCCTCTTCGATTCACGTGTGTCAAACATGAGTTTGCAAGGTTCGAAGAGTTCGAAAGAAACAAACATCGCCGCGAAAGACCGTGCAAAACTATTTCCTGCGATTTCTCCAGCTTGGGTAGTTTTCCGCAAAATAAGCACAATTTTATTTATTTATTTTTTTTTTTTTTTAACCTCAGCGCGTCAGTAGTAGCTCAGTGGTTAAGATGTCGGACTACCAGCTGGAAGGTTGTGAGTTCAAACCCCAGCACTGCCAAGCTGCCACTGTTGGGCCTTTGAGCAAGGCCCTTAACGCTCAGATGTACAGATGAGGTAAATGTAAGTCAGTCTGGATAAGGGTGTCTACCAGATACCATAAATATATAATATAATATAAAATCAAGCATTCTTGATGGCGAAATCCTGTAACACGCACTGAACACTGTATTGACCACCTACGTGTCATACTTACATTTATTATTATATTGTAATATCTCTTTGTCCCTCGTTCCACACTAGAACCGTGTACTGCTCGGCGCTGCACTGTCCTTCACCGTGCCTATTGTGCCGTTTTAGTAATTATTGTACCATCTTGTCCTGTTTGCATACATGTGTATGCAATGTGTAGGTCTTGTTTAGTTCTGTCTCGTCTCATGTAGCTAGTGCGTCGTTTTATGTAGCATCATCGTCCCGGAGGAACATTTATTCATTTCACTGCCTACTGTCCCGGCTATATACGGTGGAAATGACAACAACGCCACTCGACTCGAGAACACTGGAGTTCTTGCACGAGCAGTTTTCATCAGAAGCCACGTAACTAGTTGAATGGAGTCCTTGTGTATGCAGTTAAAGTGTCACATGATCCCAGTATATTAGATTACGTTCAACTTTATTGTCAGTGCACAGAGTACTAAAGTACTAGTACAAGATGTGGATGCTTTCTGGAAACCCCCAGCGACCCCGAGAAGATCGAGGCGCTATCGAAAACAAGTCCGTGAGAAAGTTCTGGAAAAGTATTCATCAGGATTTGGTCGTTACAAAATGTCCCAAACTTTTAACGCCCCACAGAGTCCATTAAAAAAAAATCCATTATGAAAAAATGGAAAGATTATATCACAGCTGCAAATCTGGAGGAGAATGCCCACCAAAAGCAAGTGGTTCCCGGGTTCTCCAGGGTTCCTGGTCCTTCCTAACCAGGGTGTATTCCTGCTTCTCACATTGTTCCCACTTATACAGTGCGTCCGGAAAGTATTCACAGCGCTTCACTTTCCCCACATTTTGTTATGTTACAGCCTTATTCCAAAAAGGATTCAATTCATTATTTTCCTCAAAATTCTACAATCAATACCCCATGATGACAACGTGGAAGAAGTTTGTTTGAAATCTTTGCAAATTTATTAAAAATAAAAAAACAAAAAAGCACATGTACAGAAGTATTCACAGCCTTTGCTCAACACTTTGTTGAAGCACCTTGGGCACCGATTACAGCCTCAAGTCTTTTTGAGAATGATGCTACAAGCTTGACACACCTATTTTTGGGCAGTTTCTCCCATTCTTCTTTGCAGGACCTCTCAAGCTCCATCAGGTTGTATGGGGAGCGTCGGTGCACAGACATTTTCAGATCTCTCCAGAGATGTTCAATCGGGTTCAAGTCTGGGCTCTGGCTGGGACACTCAAGGACATTCACAGAGTTGTCCTGTAGACACTCCTTCGTTATCTTGGCTGTGTGCTTAGGGTCGTTGCCCTGTTCGAAGATAAACCTTCACCTCGGTCTGAGGTCCAGAGCGCTCTGGAGCAGGTTTTCATCAAGGATGTCTTTGTACATTGCTGCATTCATCTTTCCCTCGATCCTGACTAGTCTCCC
>NC_030428.2:27590000-27607500 GCF_001660625.3 Ictalurus punctatus
CACACACACTCACATACACATTCATACACTACGGACACGCCAATCAGCCTACCGTGCATGTGTTTGGACTGGGGGAGGAAACCGGAGTACCCGGAGAAAACCCCCGCAGCACGGGGAGAACACGCACACTCCACACACACAGGGCAGTGGCAGGAATCAAACCCCCAATCCCGGAGGTGCTAGTTTTTTATTGTCTACTTGCGCCGTTTCACCAACCAAAGTAGTTCCAAACAAAACCGGAGCAGAACATTTCTTAGCAACATACAGTGCTGTTCCTCTGCCGAACGAATCTGCGTTTTTGAGTCAGTGACCGTCGCTCTCTTCTTCGTTCCTAAACGAACGCACGTTTTGAATGAATCGTTTGAAAGATGACTCACTCGCTCATTAAGACCGTTATTTGCTGCCACCAGCTGGTGGTTTTAGTTTAGTATTTAAAGCGTCTTTCCTTTTCTCTTACTATTCAAAACTGTACTCATTTTAAAACACTAAACTCATTGCATTATTTATACAGTTGTGATATATTGCTTAATAATAATAATAATAATAATAATAATAATAATAATAATAATAATAATAAAGTGTGTGTGTATTTGGTGTATTTCTGATTTTATAGTTAAGTCATAGCCATAAATTGTACAGTTAACAAAATGAATAAATAAAAAAGACTTCTGTAGAGAGGGATATGTTTACTTTAGTCCGTGAATCTGCGATCCGTGTCTCTTATTCCCATCATCGTGAAATTCGAAATGTCCGGGAAAAAAGTTCTCTGAAAAAGAGTGGGAACCCTGGCTACTGTCAGAGCTGCTGTTAGAGAAACGTAAAGGGAATTCAACAGCGCTGTGGTATAGCAGCATTCAACATCAGGTGATATTCCATGTCTTGGCTTCACCTGCAGCATCACCTCCAACTTTGAGTTTCGCACCCTCGATCCGGAGGGCATCATCTTCTACGGAGACACCAAAGAGGGCCAGGACTTTTTTGTGCTTTCTCTGCGTGATGGCATTCCTGAAGTGCAGATCAGAAAAGCGAATATGCTGGCCAGTGTGAAAGGAGGACCCAAACTGAACGACGGAGTTTGGCACAAGGTGAGAGTTTTCCTTAACGTCTACAACATCGGCGTCTTCTAATACATCATCTCGCAAGTAATCACTGCTAGAAACGAGCTGGAAATGGTTATATAATGAACACTTGATGTGGATGAAATGATAAATATGTCAATCTTCCACTGGTGATTTCTTAAAGCGCGTGTCACAATTATTGGCCCCCATTCAAATTCTCAAAGGAGGAACAGGATAAAATGAATCGTGCAGGGTGTAGGCGTGTAAAATCAGTACGTGAGTAATCTAGGAATTGTTGTCGGAGTGCACGTCAGGGGTTAAAACACTCAGAGTGTTCATCGAGGGTAGTTTATGATCAAGAAAAGGGAAAAAGAAATGACGGTCAAAACTAGGAAATGTTCTAAACAGGGCTAAATAATCAAGAACTAACACACAACATCTGTATTGTTCACCATAGGGTAATAATCAAACCTTTTGAGGGGGTTGGGGGGGTGTTGTGGGCAGAAAACAACACACACTTGAGCATATGGACCTTGTCACCATGGAAACCATGACAGTAAAAACGTCATGACGCTCTCTTATTCCTCATATCATAAGTGGATTATATGACACTCTGTTTTAGGTCATGGCAACCCATGAAACATCAGAAAACATTCGCAAAAAAATCAAGCAATTAATTTCAATAATAAATGAATAGCTTAATATGTTTTTAGAAACTTAATTTCACATAAATGTACGAATGTTTTTGACATTTGTAAAATTGCTAAACTTCATGTCGTAAAATGAACGGTTTACTTAAAACATAACTAAGAAAATCGCCAGGACAAAAACACAAAATGGCGACAAACAAAATGGCTTTCAGTCTGTTTGCTTTTCTTTCCAAATGGAAATTTTTTATCCTATTTTTGTTGCTTCTTGGCAAGCACTAAAATAGCAAATTACTTCACTTTTTATTTATTTAAAAGAAAACCGGCTGATTTTTAATTGTTTATACCACACGAAATCTAGAAAGCAAATTTTCACGAATCTAAATATTTGAATAAATAAAAAAAAAATAAATTAAATTAAATACCTGACTGAAGTCCATTTCAGTGTGAAAAGAGTCGACCTGGACGTACAGTAGACTTCTCTACAGACTGTCCTCTGGTTAAAATATGTCCCCTGGAATTCTGTTTTCATAACCAGTACGATTAAAAAAGGGATCAACATATGCAGAAATAGTGTTGTTTGTTAAGACAGAACAATACATTTTTGTAGGTTAAATAAAATGACAGATGATGGTAAATAAGGCTTCCTTTCTCTTATCTGTTTCATGTAAAGACAAAGAGCTATACATTATG
This sequence comes from Ictalurus punctatus, assembly GCF_001660625.3. Classification (NCBI taxonomy): domain Eukaryota; kingdom Metazoa; phylum Chordata; class Actinopteri; order Siluriformes; family Ictaluridae; genus Ictalurus; species Ictalurus punctatus. Next base: position 27,592,399 of record NC_030428.2, read on the forward strand.
ATTTGATATAATCCTAAACATAAATCCTGCAGTATTTCTTTATAAAAGATCGTGTGTGTTGTGTTATGAAGGGCTGAAGTAGGAACAAATACCAACTAACTTTATCAAGAAATATTAAATATTTACATAAAATCTCCAAGGACCAAGTTTACATAATGGAAAATGGTCATAAATTGTTAAAAAAAAAAAAAAAAAAAAAAAGTGATGGTGATATACAGTACGTGATGATACGGGTCTGCTCTACTTCCAGATCCTCAGGGATAAATGAACTATGTCAAGCTTCAAGGAACTGCAGAGGAACATCTAGCTGTCTCTGATGAGCAGTTCGATTCGAGTCCTACGTATTTGGATCGTCTAAACCAAATATGACGCAAAAGTTTCCCCTGGGCTCGCACAAAAACGTAGTTTCCCACACCACAGAGCTGAGCCTTTATAATTTCCAGTGCAGTTCCCAATCATGTGTGAACCGGTGAGACGAGACAGATGATGAGCACTCGGTGTGCGCGCTCGGCTTGAGGTTTACTCAAATCCAAAATCCAAATGTCTTAGACAAGCAGTCTGTAGCATGGATCAGTACACTGGGATTCGTGATCATTCAAACAGCTACGGCAAGGGTCCAAACCAGGAAACAGAATGAACTATGGAAAAAAAAACGAAAATACTGAATAAATCATACTAAATTGTTTCGGAAATTAAAACAAAATCTAAGATAAAACAAAGGCAACCCGAGTAAACACACGATACTGTTTTTAAATGATTCGAGACACAACCAGGCCTGATTACTGCAGACCCTGTTCAATCACATCAACACTTAAATAGAACTTTTTCAGCAGCAGGAAGTTGGGTAAAAGGTCTTACTCAGTGACGCACTACGCCAAAGAAATTCCAGAAATGATGAGGCAGAAGGTGATTGAAAGACATCAGTCTGGGAAGGGTTAGAAAGATATTTCAGAGGCTCTGGGACTCCAAAGAAGCACAGCGAGAGCCGTCATCTCCGAATGGAAAAACTCGGCACAGTAGTGGGTGTTTCTCGCAACCGTTCTCCACTTCCTTGCACGCAGGAGCTAAGACGTGAAAAACGGGAAGCGGGGTTAGGACACAACCGGGTACAGTTATAAAGAATGAGCTAAGACCTAACAACTAAAACCAAACAGCCAGGAAGATGGTCGAATTGCCAGGGGTGCCGATAATTACGACACGGTTCTTTGTTTCTTTGTTTTACTAGAGTGCATTCTGTAAAATGTCTGTTGTGTGTCACATTGGTTAAAACCTTGTGTACTATTTACATTTGAATCTCTTTTTTGAACGGACGTCTTTCCCCTTCGTGTTGTCAGCTGGAGCTGCGCAGCGAGGGGAAGTACGTGGTGGTGGAAATCAACGATAAGGCGGAGCTGGTGGTGGGGATGGAGTCGGATCAGACGGAGGACGTGCTGACAGGGAAGATACGCCTGGCTCTCGGAGGGATGCTGGTGGATAAGAAGAGGCTCCTGCATCCTGTCAGTCAGGCGACGTTACATATTGTATTCTCTTCTAGTGCTTATTATGGTGTAAGTGTAAGGTGAGCTCATCTCTCGCTCCTGCTCTCTCAGTTTAACCCTGAGATGGATGCGTGCGTACGGGCAGGAAACTGGCTGAACCTGAGCTCTCTCTGGGACGTAGAGCCGAGCTGGAAACCATCGCCTTGCTTTCTGGAGATCAAGAAAGGCAGCTACTTTCCTGGAAGTGGATTAGCTCTGTTTAACACGTCTGGTGGGTGTTTGATGCTGCAGTTCTTATTTATACAGCAGCTTTCATGCATTTAAAATATTTAAAATACAGCTCAAAGTGATTAAAAGTGTAACTTACGTCCAAATCAACTGTGAAACATCATTAACCCTTTATTGCATGGTGTACATAAGGCAGTAATTATTTTTTTCCTCCAACAGTTTGATCATACAACAATCATACAAAAGGAATATTGTTTCCTGTGTCACTGGAAAAGGGGGGCTTGAAATTTGATATAACAAAAAATGCCATGTCACATGACCAGGAAGTGCTGCTTACACTTCCTTTTCTGTAATCACATGGCATGGTGAAGGTCATCTGAAGGTCAGGTGAAGTGGTCTCAAAATGTAATACGTTTTTCAATAAGGCAATTCTACTTCAAGGAGAAGTCGATGTATTTTTAGTATTTTGTTAAATCGCCATATGTGACGAGATGCGATAACGGAACTGTGTTACGTGCGTTCCTGACCTAAAACAGGCCTACAGAGCAAAACAAAAACACACTCGGGCGTCTCGAGTAGTATATTTACATTTTTTCACATTCAAAGTGAGGAAAAATTGGTGTAAGGTACTGCACACAAAACATGTTTGGATCTAATTTTTGTGTGTATTTTGAGCGAGTAAAAAGCATACACATAGGGTTATTTATTTATTTATTTATTTATTTATTTATTTGCACCTGTACTTTTACATATACCGACTGAGATAACTTTTACATGCTGACGTATAGTCTGGAGAGTGTAGTAATTGGAATTTGTATTCTCACACATTTTGTGTTATTTTTGACTATATGATACTGTCCATATGGCAACGATTTACCGACTTTTTTTTCTTTTTCTTTTTTTTCTTAAAAAAAGATAGATTTGTAAGAAAAAAATTGTATAATTTGAACTAATCCAAGTGATAATAATCCATTAAATCTGAGACATCTTTGAGACATCTCACTTGGTTCCTTATAGCGCTTCTTTTTGAAGTTAAAATGAGAATCACGGTGTAAAGAGTTTTTTTTAGGTTGTTATTAAAATAAAACACGTTTTTTTTTATTATTATTATTAAACAGTAGATCACATTCAGAAAGGGAGATGCAAACTTTTGTACTGATATAATTTAGAAACTTTCATGTGTGGTTTTGTTGTTGTTGTTGTTGTTGTTGTTGTTGTTGCAGTTACACATTGTTTTTTTTGAAATCCCGTTGACTCCTGGTTGTCATAGAGAGTTGCGTTGCTAATAATAATTGCTCTCTGTATTGCCGCAGATCTTCCTGGAGTGGAAGCAGAAGAGAAAGGAATCACGATCGAGGTGTATGGATCTTGGCGTGGGACACTGCTGAGTCTTCAGAGCCTCAGTTTTCAGTACATCTTGCCCGGGGTTAAGGGAAAGGAGAGCAGGGTATGAACACAGCAAACGATATAATAAATCATATAACTTTTAGAAAAAAATGTCAATTAGAAGCTGGAGCGATACAGGAGATTCTTCATATCCAGGGACGGATTAGGAAGGAACCTAAGCAGGAACTTCCCTCCCTGCGTCGCTACGCATTCTATTACGTTAAGTCCGTTCAGGGGCACCGTGAACAGTTTTGAAGGAGGCATGCAAGACAGAATTATTGGCCCCAGTCCCAGAGTCTCACACAATGATACAGTATTGCCTTTTTACGGTGGTATGATAAACACTCCCACCATTACGTACATACATTTCATACGTGGCAGCAATTTTCCTTCCTATTTTGAAGAAGACATCACATTCAGGAAGGCAGTAAATATAAAGAAATATTTTTTACCTGGGGATTTTACCTGGGGAGGTTACCTGGGGATTTTACCTGGGGAGGTTACCTGGGGATTTTACCGGGGGACTTTACCTGGGGAAGTTACCTGGGGACGTTACCTGGGCAAGGCCAGTTTTGCATCATGATTGAGCAACACCTCGACATTTATATTCTCTGCTTCTTCGGATGTTGTTCCTCACTTTCATCAGCGACACTGCTGGTGGGCATGCTTCACTCTCACGGACCGCTGGTATACGTTGCATCTTAGCGCCTCCCTCTTGCTAGCCTGTACCGTAGTCCGCTGGTGCTGAAGGTGACTTGATTATTGCTATTGATTATCTGTGGTCCGGCCTCACTTCTAGAATCCTCACTGATGTCCTCACCATCAGTATCTCTACTCTTTCACTGTCTGTCACTGGAATCATCACAACCGATATTCTGTTTATTCTGATTGGTAAAGACCTCATTTGTAGGGTCTTTTAATTTTTCATTCTTTTTACCTTAATCATTATTTTTTTTACGTTTTCGCTTTCAGGCACTCGACAACGTCCTCTCTCCATCCGACATGTTCTTGTTCGCGTGACAGGACAGCGAGTTACCTTTCACTTATGAGTTTCCATAATTTACACATTTTCATTTTATTTGACTAGACTATTAATGGATACAATGTGTTAGTGGATATAAAATAAAAATTTAAAAAAAAAAAACAATTAAAAAAAAAAAAAGATCCCAGTGTGGTGATTTGGGCCTCGTGGCGGGTCCATATGCCCGGCATACTCGGCATCCCACACAATATCACATCTACATCCATTACCTGTTTGTCCTTGATTCTATGATTAAACATTGTGCAAATTTGCATATTTACATTCATAACGTATTACACGTGGCTATAATGTAATGCAAATATTTATCTTTCTTTATAGAAAGTCTTGCCCTGTTATACCGTATTAAATAATTCACAGTAGACGGAATAATTTGTGCTTCATTAGGAGTTGAATGACTGCGTGAGCAAAGAATAAAACCGGTTTGCTGTATTCCAGGCTCTCACCGTGGAGCTGACGGAAGAATCCGGCTCGAGCAACACTGCTGAGTCCACCAAGCTGACTCTGACCTTACTGAAGCATTCCCTGGTGTTAAACGGCGAGACAGAGCTGGAGAACAAGAGCATCGACTTCCTCTCGAGTTGGACGGAGGGGATGAGCTTAGCGTTCGGTGGAGTGCCGGGTAAAGCTACTGCTACCGTACATTTAATAGGAATTTACATCCATATAATATACCAGTGCCACTTAATCCTAAAGTGTCTGTAGTCCTTTGCTTTTCTGTCAGCTCCAGAATTATTTACACCCCTCATTAAAATGAACAAATGAAATTCACTTTATTTACAACTAAGTCGATATTTCTGGTCTCTGAGAAACATGGTCATTTCGGTGTAAAAGCATTAAAAATTCATTCAAAGTGTCAAAGATGAATAGATAGGAACAAATACACTGTATCAAACTAGAAATAAATAATAATATATCATTAAGACCTTCCGATCAAATATTGTGTCTAAAATAAATTCTCTCCACAAAAAAAAAACAACAACAACATGTTTTAAAGATAATAAATAAAAATGATTGGCACCCGAGAGAACATTCTAAATAAGAAATTGTTATACTTAAAAAAAAAAAAAAAAAGAAAAAAAAAAAAAGAACACACAAAACACAGAAACAGATTGTTGACGTAAGCAAGTCAGTTAAATGTATAAATAGTAAACGTGGGGGCGCTATTAATTTTGAAACGAGTACTTTGCGGTGAACAAATGCATTAATTAATATGAAAATGGTAGTTTTACATTATAAAATTATATATATATATATATATGTGTGTGTGTGTGTGTGTGTGTGTAAATTCTTTTATAGTTTATTTTTGTCTCGTTTTCATGAGGAGATTGTTTTGGGAAGCATAATGATTAATATTACAAGAAAAATGATACTAATACGAATATAATACTCTTGTGCTTGTGAGTGTTTTGTATGATTTGACACTTTACTGTAAACGTTTTTTGCAGGTGAGACTGAGGACTCGACGGACGCGCACCACCTCCAGGGCTGTTTGGAAAGGATTCTCATTCAGGGTCAAGACATCGATCTCGATCAGGCTTTCTTCAAGCACGTGTCGATCTCATCGCACAGTTGTCCCGGAAAAGCAGTGAACGAACTCACGGACAGTTAGTACAATCGTTTTTATCACAGAAAGGGGCGTGGCCACATTTCCACCAACCAGCTTCCACCAAACAAATAAACTAACGATGATTTAAATCATCATTACAGCTTGACCAAATCATTTCAGTATTATATCATTACAGTAGATGGTGCCACCCCGAAGTGACATGCTGACCCACTGTTGCCAGCCCATGTCCAAAAACCTGGACTCATGATTAACAGCCCAGTGAACAATTTAGTTCTTCAGATCATAGTAATGAAGTAAATAACCTTCTAACTAACAATTATAATAGTCCTGTAACAATACCACTGATACACAGATCAGCCATAACATTAAAACCACCTGCCTAATATCGTGTACGTCCTCCTTGTGCCATCAAAGCAGCTCTGACACGTCAAGACGTGGACTCCACAAGACCTCTGAAGGTGTGATGTGATGTATCTGGCACCAAGACGTTAGCAGCAGATCCTTTAAGTCGTGTAAGTTGTGAAGTGTCGCCTCCATGGACCGGACTTGTTTGTCCTTCCTTGGAGCACTTTTGGTCGGTACTGTCATTCACTGCATACCGGGAAAACCCCACAAGACCTGGCGTTTTAGAGACACTCTGACCCAGTCGTCTACCCATCACAATTTTGTCCCTTGTCAACGTCGATCAGATTCTTACGATTTGCTTCCAACACATCGACTTTGAGAACGGACTGTTCACTCACTGCTTACTAAATTCCAGCACTGTAACGAGTCAGTGGTTCACCTGTCAGTGGTTTTAATATTATGGCTGATAGGTGTTTATTCGTCCTCATAAAGGAAAATTGTTGAGAAACTCTGGAGAAATCCCAGGAAGTTCACCTGCCTTGATGTTTTGTGCTTTCTTTCTATTGTGTTCATTCATACTCTAGTCAGTTCATGCAAGGTTGAAAGACAATTAATGAGTGTTTTCTAACAAAATATAATTAAACATGCCACTTTACTCAGCTCGTCTAAAGGTTTCTGTGTTGCACATTTAAGATCTATGTTTATAAATTTTAGCCAATAGTATCACAAGATCTATATTATTTGAATTGTTTAGATTTTGTACCTAAAAATCATATTTGACAACAAATAGATCGACAGAACAATAATAAGTATGGCTGTCGTCAAGAACACCACTGTCGAGTCCAAGACCGGGACTACCTTAGATCGAGTCAAAACCAGGACTACCTGAGTTCGAGTCAAGACCAGGACTACCTGAGATCGAGTCAAGACCAGGACTACCTGAGATCAAGTCCAAGACCGGGACTGCCTGAGATCGAGTCAAGACCGGGACTACCTGAGATCGAGTCAAAACCGGGACTACCTGAGATCGAGTCAAGACCAGGACTACCTGAGTTCGAGTCAAGACCAGGACTACCTGAGTTCGAGTCAAGACCAGGACTACCTGAGTTCGAGTCAAGACCAGGACTACCTGAGATCGAGTCAAGACCAGGACTACCTGAGTTCGAGTCAAGACCAGGACTGCCTGAGATCGAGTCAAGACCAGGACTACCTGACATCAAGTCCAAGACCGGGACTACCTGAGATCGAGTCAAGACCGGGACTACCTGAGATCGAGTCAAGACCGGGACTACCTGAGATCGAGTCAAAACCAGGACTACCTGAGATCGAGTCAAGACCAGGACTACCTGAGATCGAGTCCAAGACGAGGACTACCTGAGGTCAAGTCCAAGAACAGGACTACCTGAGATCAAATCCAAGGCCAGGACTACCTGAGATCAAGTTAAAACCAGGACTACCTGAGATCGAGTCCAAGACCAACAAGTCAAGAGTCCACTAGCAGAAATAGTAGACCACCCAGGTACATCTAGAATACTCGTTTCAACATACTACGATTTGGGACACACTAATTCTCATCTCGAATACTATTTAGTACAGATAGTGTACCAATTGGGACACAGGGCTAGTCTTAAGGGGGTCAAATGCAAATTAAAGTAAAGATCGTGAGCATCAAATCCTTTTCGAGAGCAAGCTTTCACTTCATCTAGTTGGCTTCATGTGTGTATTGCACCAATGATTAATCTGTTTGGCTTCTTGTCAAACTTCTTGCGAAAAGAAAAGACAACACAAACATCAACTTTCAGTTGAAACAACGCTCGAGACCGAAACAAAGTCCAAATACAAATGTAAAGTCAATACAGAAGACATTTTAAGACCAGACTCGAGTCCTCCAGCCCTTATATTACGACCTACTTTAATGGCATTGTACCTGATGTAGACAACTCTGGAGGTGACTATGATTCTGATTCCAGTGAATATGAATCAGTTGAGTCGATTCTGCACAGCAATTCTCGAAAGACAGGAAAATAAACAGTGCAATATTAATATTAATTAAATATACATTTAATACAGCTTCTAACTGCGGTTTTAAACTGAACTACTTCAAATATATTTGATTCAAATAATCAAATATCTTTTTCAAGGCATTTTTGGTCATAAACTGATCGGTCCTTGACGTCTGGTTTTTGGTTTTTGGTGTTAGTAGTGTTTTTTCACTCGTCATCTCCAGACTAACAATATTTCCTAATAACGTCATTGTGTGGAACCGATGCCAAAGCTTCAGGGTTGACTCTCAAATCCCACCGATGCCAAAGCTTCAGGGTCAACTCTCAAATCCCAAAACCCTGGAATCAAATCAAAAAGTATTGGCTCTTTTTTAGATCCAATTCTAGTCCTATCCATTGCACACACACATTCACACACTATAGACACTTTCGGACATGCCAATCAGCCTACAATGCATGTCTTTGGACTGCAGTAGGAAACTGGAGCAACCAGGAGAAACCCTGAAACATGGGGAGAACATGCAAACTCTGCACACACAGGGCCACGGCAGGAATCGACCCCCCAACCTTGGGTGAACGTTCTAACCACTAGGCCACTGTGCGCCCTTTGTCATCACAATTGTTTATCCATATTGATGGAAGAGCTAGACTGTATATTTTTAATGCTTATATCTTCAAAATTCAAATGTATTAAATTGACATTATTCTGGAGCGCACTAGCTTATAGATAATCTTAAGGCTAACATATTCATACTAAAAGCCACAAAACGTCCATTTTGATTTCATGGGGACTTTAAAGCCGTGTTTCATCGGGGTCTGCACGCGACATCCTCACGGAGATGGCCTGCCACGATGACCAACTGTCAGTAGAGTCACTCATCGATCTCACCACCCGTCTAGACCACCTGTTCCACAATCATTAACCCAACGAGGAAGGTAGCAGCCCATCTGAACCTGGGGCACACCAAGCTTAATGACAAGGGAATGACAGATGCCGCTGGGAACACCGTTGTTTCTATTGAGCCTGAGCTGAACACTTCATTGGGCAATGCCTCCTCCGCTCCAAGCCTGCTGCCAAACCTGGTTTGGCCTATTATCTCACCAATCACTCACGCTACAAGTCTTGTTCCAACACTTAGATGTGGTCTCTTTTCTGGAAGCGCTAAATGATTCAGGATCAGCTGGCAACCGCATCGAACCGGAGACCATGAACATCCCGACTCAGCCCCCACAGCAGCTACGAAGGACGCAAGCAGTTCATGTGAGGAAACCCACCAACATCCCAGTGTTGAAGCTGTTCTGTACTGAGGAACAGGCTGAAATTACTCCAAGCCGATGTGCAGACCTGATCAACAGTTACCCCAAACGTTTATCTGCAGTTATTACTGCACAAGGAGCTCACACCAGAGCTTCACATACTTTTGCTACTCACAGATATGTAATATTGGCTCATTTTCCTCAATAAATAAATGACCAAATAGGATATTTTCGTCCGAATTCTTTAATCGGGTTCTCCTTGTTCTACTTTTAGGACTTGCGTAAAAAGTCTGGTGATGTTTTAGGTCGTATTTATGCAGAAATGTAGACAATTCTAAAGGGTGCACAAACTTTCAAGCACCACTGTATGCTATCTAAACTGAAAGGCAATCAAATTCGTCATCCACCTCTACATTTCTAACCTGATCTACTTAAAAACAGACAGAATTTAAAGAATAATAAGTTTATAACGGGAAACGACTTCTCAGTTTGATTCGCCGCATCATCCACATCAGTCTCCGTCTCATCACCTGAGGTAAAAGTCGCTTACTGTGTTTAAACATGAGCCTCATCATCGTGTCTTCAGCCACTGGTCTCTGTTCACACTAACATCCATGTGGAAAATAACTGCTCTGCTGACTCAGTTTCTTCTCATTAATGTCTTTTTATTCGGTCGTTTTATTCGGTCATTCGCCTAAGTGTTCTCTTCTGTGTTTTGATGACGTGAACGACAATTTTGACAACCACTATCTTATTACAAACTGGAATGATTAGGTTTATTTATTGCTGACTTCACTTCCTGTCAGAAACATGCTTTTACAAACCAGGAACTCTATGAACCCTGATGTGTAGGTGTGTCGGTAGCAAAAAAAGAAGGCAGGGCAGCCGCCAACATACAGTAAATGTGACGTCTACATAAGGTGGAGAGATTTAAGCAATAGTCTTGAATTGCTCTCTCTTTCTGTCGAGCCACATATGATTTTATGGAGATGCCAGTGATCCTGACCCTTTCTGCTCTCTGGACCTGCCTGATCCATTTCGATGCCCTACCTCTGGCTTTAGCTCTCATTAACTGGAGGCTACAGCCTGGAGATCGCTGAGGACGGTACCGCTTGAAATATCATGGAAATGGTTTTGGACCTCAATTCCACATGGACGTTCTCGCTGTGGTTGCTGGGACTACGGTTGCCTTAGCGATGGCCTTGGGAGTGCAATTACCACATATAGTTTTACACTCAGGTCTCCTTTAGTGAACAGTGGACTAGTTCAACAAACAGACTTCATATTAAACCATAATGACCTTTCTTTTACTCTCACACTCTCCGTCATTCCCCAGATGACGACGGGTTCCCTTCTGAGTCCGGTTCCTCTCAAGGTTTCTTCCTCGTATCATCTCAGGGAGTTTTTCCCTCACCACCGTCTCACTCAATAGGGATAAATTCACACGCTTAAAATCTCTATCCTGTGTTTATATGTTTCTGTAAAGCTGCTTTGAGACAGCGTGCACTGTTAAAAGCGCTACACAAATACAATGGAATTGAAGTGAATGTTAACTGTTCAAAGTAAAGCTAAATAAATATCTTGTCATTGATGATACAAAAAAAGTTCTCTCACGGCGTCCATTTTCCCATCTAAAACCACTTGAATACACGCCATGTCGTAATCACCACCTCTGAACTCGTATGCACGAATTTCTGAGGAGAACTTGAAGGCAGCATGTGTACCGTTAGGTTTGTTAAACCAGCTCCTTAGACAACATCTTTACAGACACTGGGGTAAGGTTAGAAAGTAAATACAAATATTTCCAGATGAAATATATATTTAGTTACATAAAGATGTACAGTACGCTACAGGCAGGAAGAACTTCAGACGGGTTTTCCCGGAACACCAGATTACACGTTTATCGTCCACACTGGATATTACACAAAACAGTTGCGTAAAGAATATGATACATAACATCCTATATCAAAACTCAAGAATTCAGTATTTTCATACAGATATATGCTGCACTTTATCATCGACCCAAGACTTCAGTTCTCCAGATCTACCAGGGAATAAACTGCACCATCACGCCAGTCCAGTCCAAGAAGAGTTTAACAGAAACGCAGCCGATCATCTACACAGTTTATTCATCAACCTTCAGCTCTCGCTGGCGTCTCCTGTTGGACAAATCGATCTAATCCGAGTCGGAAACTCGGATCAGGCGGCGATTAAGCCCTCTCTTGTTTACACTCATTCTGAGAAAGATCTTGTTGCTGTCCTCTCTGGATCAGAACCACCAAAGTGTGTGAAGACACCAAGCGAAACTCGACGAAAAACGTGCCGTAGAAAAGCAACACGGCGATGACGAAGATCCACTCGCACACAGCGGCGGAGTGCTGCAGGGTAAAACTGTCCTGCGGGAAGAACACGCCACCTGGAGTACAGGAGGTTAAGGATCATCCATCAGCTCCATATAGAGAACATCAGAGCTTTAACTGGAACAGGAATGTCACAGAAAACAGAGAGGTATGATACAAATAATTCTGACTACACTGAATAACACATTGACTTTATAAATAACAAGGCATGGGGTATTTTATAATCTGCAAAAAATTTATTTACCCCCTTATCCAAGCAGATAAACACTAAAGCTATCCACTTTATATTGGGAAAACAGACAAACAATAATGAATCAACACCTTCGGACCAATCAGAATCCAGAATTCAACAGCGACGTGGTGTAAATGTAGCTCTTTAAATGCCTCGCATTTGGAACGTGGTGATATCGTCTTAAAAATCACTGTACATAGATAATTGCATTATATATACAACCTCGGTTCCAAAAAATTTGGGACACAGTGTGAAATGGAAATAAAAACAGAGCGCAATGATTTGTACGTGTTGTAAAACCCAGACGTTATTCACCATAGAACATAGACGACATATCGAATGTTTAAAGTGAGGAAATGTACCGTTTTATGAAATAAAATAAGGCAATTTCGAATTTCATGGGCGCAACACGTTTCAAAAAAGTTGGGACGGGGGACAACAAAAGGCTGGAAAAGTAAGTGTTGGTAAAAAGATACAGCTGGGAACAGGTTACAGCTGATACAGCTGGTTAATTGGGAACAGGTGAGTAAGATGACTGGGTATAAAAAGAGGATCTTAGTGAGGCGGAGTCTCTCAGAAGTAAAGATGGGATTGTTCTCTAATTCAGTCTGTATGGCTTTTTGCTGAGTTTTTTTTTTTGTGTGTGTGTGTGTGTGTGTGTGTGTGTGTGTGTGTGTGTGTGTGTGTGTGTGTGTGTGTGTGTGTGATTGCTGCTTCCAAAAACGTTTGATTTTGCTGTGTCAAAGTTTTTTGTATTTTTTTTAGTAGTGGAAAACTACTCGAATTGGCGAAATCGCAATCGCACGGAATCGCATCTTTCGCAGTGATGTTTGTTGGATAAATGAGACATTTTAGCTGTACTCATGTTCGATGCACGTGAGTCGAAGAGGGTTAGGGTTAGGGTTCATGTGATGAAGTCACATGACACGTCTCGGCCTTTTGCTTTGCTTGATTTTGCGATCGTTTCTGCGATGTTCTTAGTTAATAACTAAGAAAATGCCCAAACACCCTTTGGTGTCTGGTTCAAGTTGTTTTAATCCACATTATATCATTTATTAATGAATAAAACAATGAGTGTCCATAATGACTTTGGAAAGGTAAGCTGAGCTGCTCAAAAATGCTCAAGTAGAGCTTCTTAGATATTTATTCAGTGCTTATGAGAGTTAAAAAGTTTCTTTTAAAAAGGTCGATTTGCTTTATTTACTTTATAAAGCGTCTCACAACAGCTTATGAATACTAATATAAGCATACGCTCATGAATATGTTACTTATACATATGATATTGTTACTGTAAAGAGATAGAGAAAAAAAACACTGAGATGGGTTTCCAGCCAACAGAGGGAGCTAGAAAACATAAAAGTGCTTCAATGCTACTGTAGATACACACACACACACACACACACACACACACACAGTAAAGGATACAAAGAAGGAGTGTGATCAGGGCGAGCAGGGTGAGCGTCAGGCGGAGGTGGGCGGTTCGGCAGTGTGTGTGTGTTTTTGCCAGACGGTAAGTCAGTATCGTCTGTACACACACGAACAGCAGACTGGTTGGGAAGGCCAAAATCGCTCCCACGTAGTGTAGCACCTTAGCAAAGTCCACCTGCAACACACACACACACACACACACACACACACACACACACACACAAGAAACCTTTCCATAAACACAAATGTACATCTACTTGCATTTTATTAAACAAAAGACCGTATTAACACAATCTAGGGTCAAAAAGAAACTTCCAACTTCCAGAAGAATCCGCTTCAATCTCTGGGAGGCGGGGCCTACGAGGAGGCGGAGTCGTATCAAACTGCACCGTGTGGGGAAAAAAGTGATCCTCCAAGATGGCCGCCCCTTTAACATTGTACTGTTCAGTTCTGCGGTGAAGTTTAGTTGATGTGTAAAGAAGGTAGGAAGTCCGATTGGTCCTAAACCACATCTGCACAACATTAAACACTGAACAGCTGGACGTGGCTTGAGGCTGAAATCTCCAGAAAGTTTCAGTGCAAGACTAAAGTAGCAAACGACAGAAAGCAGAGACATGCTGTGTTTCACATGCTGTTTCATAAATGAGCGAAATGATTTCAGACACTGTCCGAAATCTGACCCGCAAACCAGTTCACTGTGGCTTTATTTTATAATCGAGGACTTGTTAACGTCTGGTGCGTGGAGGAAGAGGGATCTGTGCACTGCTGTTGTTCCGTTCCGTTTCTTTTTTTTAGTCTGTGAAAGAGAAACTTATTTTTTTTCTTTTGATTTGCTTTTTTTTTTTTTTAAACCCTAAGGTACACACACTTAGGTTCACTCTTTCACTGTTTAAATAAACATCCCAAGCCAGATGTGTTCCTGAGATTAAAGGAAACGAGAGAGAAGAAGGAGGGACGAGTTTGGAGCGGCTACACAGCAACCAGAACCAGCAGGAGTCCAAACCATGGAGAGGAACAGGGGACAGGCTCTGATTTCACAGAACAGTGAGAGGAAATGTACAAGCTGTACTGGGAACATTAGCCGTGTCGTCATTTTATTCACAGCAGTAAAGTGTATCCGATCTGCAGAACAGGTGGAGGCAGAATTTAGGCTCTTTGGAATTGATTCCATTTTCTAGATTTGCTTTCGCTCTTTTTTGATTTGCTTTCTCTCTTTAGGTTTGCTTTCGCTCTTTTTTTTTAATTATTTGCTTTTGTCACGTTACAAAGATGGATACGGAAGCAAGCGCAGATTCTTAAACATTTAATAACCGACAAACATACGAAACGCTCTACAACAAGGAAACAAAACACTGTGGCAAAGACAAAATACGGCAGCATGGACAAAGGTATAGTGAGACGATAACGCGAAAGTGTGCATTGCAACCTGTGACTATATACAAGAGTGCTAATTACCAGGAACGTGAATGAGGTGCAGGTGGTCATGTGACAATGAGGCAGTGGCTGTTGGGAACTGTAGTTCAGAGTTCCCGTACTGATTTCATGACAGCTTTCTCTCTCCAGGTCTCCTTTTGCTCTCTTGATTTCCGTTCGCTCTTGAGGTTTGCTTTCACTCTTTTTTTGACTTGCTTGCAATCTGTAGATTAGCTTTTGGAACAAAAGCCAGTGCTATTTAAAAAATCCCATCTTGAACTGTTCTACTGACGATAAATTTGTTAACCTAACAGGTGTGAGAGTTTAATAATCTGAACGTGGTGCTCAGATTTTATGTTAAAA
>NC_030428.2:27612500-27637500 GCF_001660625.3 Ictalurus punctatus
ATCCTGGCTATTGCAAACTCTAATACAACCGCTGTAGGTTATGTGGGCGGAGCTTTGTGTACATGGGCAGGAATTGGGGCAGAGCTCAGGGAGTAAGGATGCAGGGTTTGAACCCACAACCCTGGAGGTCCTAACCACTAATCCACCATGCCCCCGCCCCTTAAATTTATATATTTATATGATCATTTATACAGACAATCATTTCCTCGGAAACAAACTGAAAATAAAAAAAACCCTGTTTTTATGATTTGCTTATTTGATCAGATCTCAGGCAAAAGTCTGATCTAAAATATCTCAACATAAAAGCAGAAACTGAGATTTTTATATATATATATAAATGAAATAGAGGCATTTTTTGAAAAAAAAAAAAACAACGACAACAAAACAACAATAAACAAGCAAAACCTACAACAAACACATTAATTATGTATTAATTAACTCGTTAATATTTAAATGAATTTAAATTTGTCCAAATCAAACCAAAACGTATAACACTCTACAATATAACATAAATTCTGTAAAAAAAAAAAAAAAATTAAAGCTCTAACTAAAGCCATAATGTATAATTCTTCTTCTTCTTCTTCTGTGGACACCTTCTCCAGGAGTCTGGAATTTATTTATTTGTTAATTTATTTATTTATTTATTTTATTTTGCTCTGTACTTTGATGTCACCTGTGCCTGTATGATGTTAAATGATAATGATATTATAGAAAATTAGGAATAAATAGAAATCATAAGGTGTATTAATTACCTGATGAGAGGGATGTTATCC
Source organism: Ictalurus punctatus (assembly GCF_001660625.3). NCBI lineage: Eukaryota > Metazoa > Chordata > Actinopteri > Siluriformes > Ictaluridae > Ictalurus > Ictalurus punctatus. The sequence goes on from NC_030428.2 coordinate 27,613,274, forward strand.
AGAGTGCAGCAGGGAGACTGTCCACTCTGCATCACCAGAGGCTCCTCACAGGACGAGTTATACACCCTGTATAACACACACACACACACACATACACACACACACACACACACACTTTGTATCTTGAACATCCTCATTAGTCTGATGTTTTTTATTCTCCAGTTGTATACCTGTTTTAACTGAATTTAGTGCTCTGGTTACAATTTTTCAAAATACATTTTTAAAAAACAACAACAATCAAAACACTTGTTTAAAAATCATTTTTCGAGTTTAGGTTTCAAAAAGTTCAAAAAGCTTAATCTCATCATTGACTACACCTGTACATTTATCCCAAAGTGGAGGAGCATCATGACGAATCCGACAGTCCAAACTAGATGCTATGAAATGAAATGAAACTCTTTCATGACAGCAGGGATGAAATTTCATGCTGGAATGCAACCCTCTGCCCCAGACACACTGCACTGACTGCATCCACGTCTCCTCGTCAATATTGGTTATTCGCCATGTCTGCTCTGCTTCGGTCCCCATTGCCCCCCATCATACTCTGTACACCCTGTGTTTTTTGTCTCACTTTCCTTATATGGTCACTATTTCCTGTTTCCTTTATAGCTGCTAATGCTGCGTTTGCATAACGCTTACTAGACAGAACAAAAAGAAAATGCCCTCTCGACTTGGGTTCGCCAGGTGATGTCATGTCAACATGTCCGCTTGCACTGTCGACAGTAAATAAAACCTCACTTCACGACGATATTTATTTTAGATCACTCAGGAAAGACGCATCAGATCTGTAACGAAGTAAAGTGAATACATCATAAACTCATAATCGTTAATGTTAGCTGGCTAGCTTGTTGCTAAAAAAAAACAACCACACGATTTCATGGAGGCGTCCATGTTTTGTTTTTTTCTTCTTTTCCCCCCAGTTTGTAACGTATGCTGCATTCATGATCCTGTAGGAACTGGGAAATGTCCAACATCCGAGTAGTTTTTCATGAGCTACAACTTCTCCATGATATGGCGGCGCTCATAGAGAAACGTAATAACAAAAAACGCTAGAGCGAATTAAGGTTTTTAAGCCATCTTTTGAGTTGATATTTGAAATCGTTAAATACCGGGTGAAACTTTAGGAGCTGAAATGTTCATTTGCTTTCTGAAAGGTTTTCTTTTTTTTCTTTTTTTACTGAAACTGCTCCTCCGTGTACGTTTAACAGTGAATGATCACATCGGTTTAAAAAAATAAATAAAACACTCAACAAACAACTCTTTAATTCCAATTTTTGTAGACAGCTTACGGCGAGTGTTCATTTATTTCTGCGACTTCAGCGTGAACACTCTATAGGTCCGTTCACGCATAGAGCGACTCACAGCGACAGTACGACCCGAGACCGTTCGTTTTCAACGAGATCCGGTGACTTCCGGCGACATGCGCGATGGCAACCGTTGGTGACCGGATGTGGGCGTGTCCAGCAACTTAAAAAGTTGAGAAAAGTTGAACTTTATGCAAATCTGGAGCGACTTGGTGCAGCGACTACCAATGGGAGTGAAGACAATAGAGCGCACGTGATCCCTGGCCACTCCCAGCTCACTTGCTGAAGCAGAGCCATTGTGGCAGTAGCCAATTAGCTTAGTTTAGTGTAGCTTAGCTTAGGAGTTTAGCAGGTTTAAAGCAAAAAATAAAATAAATAAATAAATAAATAAATAATGATGAAACACTCACTTGGGCACATGGTGGCTTAGCGGTTAGCACGTTCGCCTCACACCTCCAGGGTCGGGGGTTCGATTCGCACCGTGGCCCTGTGTGTGTGGAGTTTGCATGTTCTCCCCGTGCTGTGGGGGTTTCCTCCGGTACTCCAGTTTCCTCCCCCAGTCCAAAGACATGCATGGTAGGTTGATTGGCATGTCCAAAGTGTCCGTAGTGTATGAATGGGTGTGTGAGTGTGTATGTGATTGTGCCCTGTGATGGATTGGCACCCTGTAAAGGGTGTACCCCGCCTTGTGCCCCATGCTCCCTGGGATAGACTCCAGGTTCCCCCGCGACACTAAAAAAGGATTAGCGGTATAGAGGATGGATGGAAACACTCACTTTTTGTTGCAATCGAGCAAAATCCGAGTGTAGCTCCTATCTTGGGTGAAGTGTCTGGCTTGTCGCTGCTTCTGCGTCCGGAAACGAGCAGCCGGACACGTCACAAGGAAACATGGAGTCCAGGGACACCCTGATGGTGACGCTCACCGCTCACTTACTGAGACAGGAGCTAGGATTGTGCTCAATAGGAACAAACAGTGAGTGTGTTTCATCATTATTATTGTTTCGCTTTAAAAGTGCTAAGATAGATAGCCGAGCACACGCTGCTTCTCCATCTCGTAGGATATGATGTATATACACACTGGTGAATTTTATATCAGATCTCTCTCCCTCCAGAATGTTTCATTTTAGCAGCAAGAAAACTGGTTTGCTGTCAAAAGATGAATGTAAGTTGCGCCACCCATGTTAACATGGCAACCTGTAGTAGGAACGTCTATTGGTGACTTCAAAGTACAGTGACTGGCGACTTGCAGCAATAAAATGTAGCATAGGTGGGAAGTAGTTCCCAGTTGTGTTAAACGCACCATTAAACACGACAAAAAAAAAAAAAAATCACGGTTCAGACGTCCCATTTCCCAGTTAAATCTCAGTCCTAGTCTTACCTGTTCATTATTACTTCTCTGTTCTTTTTAAACCCTCTGTGTTTCCATGCGAATCACTGCATTTATGTATTTTAACTTATAACTTTATAACATTATAACTTTTGTTGTACGGTTTTCGTTATAGATCCTAGTTGGTTTGGTATTTTTATTCCTATCTCTAAATTCTGTTCAAATATAACATCAGTTTTCTCACCGTGTCATAGTGTGTGTCTGGTGTGTTGAGTTATCAACTGACTGTGTGTGTGTGTGTGTGTGTGTGTGTGTGTGTGTGTTTTATGTACGATTCTTGGTTTGCCCCAATAAGCACACTTCCACCCTGCTCTTATCGCCTCTGTGTCACAATAATAAACTGGACAGCAATCGTGTGACACAGGTCGAAGGTCAGCTTGAAACAGTCCAGAGCAGTTCGTAAGAGATTACAGCAGTCATCGTTAATTCCTTACGCAAACGTTTGTATTGTGCGTCACCATTTAGGAAGGATTTGCAAGCAGCAACTAGATTCCTGCAACTAGATGTCTAGATTCCTGCGCTGCCCTACGAAGGACAAAATGCACTTAAAACGATAAATTGAGTTATTATTGAAATTTTTTGTAATATTGCTATGTACAGAGTAGACCAGCGTTTCTCAACCTGGGGTCCCCTAGTGGTCTGTGGTGTAATTGCAGGCAGTCCATGGGAATGTTTAAATTATGGGAATGTTTAAATTATATATATATATATATATATATATATATATATATATATATATATATATATATATATATATATATATATATATATATATATTTAAATGTATCAAAATATATTCAATTAAGCTATGTTTTAAAAAGAACCAATTCGGTTATTCACGTGCATTCACGAATATCACGTTAGCTGAGCTGACGATCGTTCGCTGATGGATTTATTTTCAATTTATTTACAAATAAAATGATCATTTGTCAAAACCTTGAGCGGTCGACACGTTCGAGTGCTCGCATTGACGGACAAAATAAACAAAAGATCATTCACAGAGTCAAATTAAATGTCGCACCGACGATAAAATGTAAGAACATAAAGGTTTTGAAATGTTTCGATTCCATTTTAAATGTCCAATGTTTAATGTCATTCATGTTAAATATTAATCAAATAAAGCAACATATATAGAAATGACTGTCAAATATATAGCCTATAATTGTTGTGGAGTGAGGGGGTCCTTCTGGATTGTTTGATATATTCCAGGGGTCCAGAGCTCACTAAAGGTTGAGAACTACCGGTGTAGACGTACGTAAACCCCCTAATAGTCACAGTTTCGTTTTAAACCCAACATCCTAACTCACACAACTTTTATTTCTGTCTAATACATTCTGAACTAAACTTTATAAGACAGTAAGAGGAAGTGAGTTATGTTGAAATAAATGTGAACTTTACCAGTTGTTTATAGGGCAGACATGCTGGTTATACACTGCCATGGCGTATCTGTGGGGGAAAAAGAGAGAAATTAATCACAGAGGACCTTTGACCTTTGAACCTAAGTTCAAGCCCACGGACTGGCTGGAGGAATCAGTGTCGCTGTGCGTTTCGACAGTCGATAGGCTCTTAAAGCAAATTACACGAATACATGAATCGTCCCTGACGTCCTCCAAATGTAATGAATTAGCCAGGACATGTTTAGCGTGTGACCACGTATGTGCCCAAATACCGCTGTCATTAAGCACTGCGATGTCGTTTATAAATAAACTATTTTGTAAAATAGCAGGAAGAGCCGGTATTTACACGCCGGCTTTCATCCAGATCGTCCTTCCACACAGTTTCTCATTCGAACGTGAGAGGGCGTGGCTCAGGAGGCGGAGGGACTGTGTGTTCTGGAAAGTTCGTCTTTTTCGAGGCGTGTTTTGCTTTTTTGAATGAATTTTTTGATCAATTCATGAAGCCACTGGAAAGTTTATCGTTACATATTATATCGTAATTGTACAACGCTATCGTTTTTTGTGCAGGAAATTAGCTCGTTTAAAAAAAAAAAAAAAAAAATTAGTGCATTTTACCAAACACGTAATGACTGAAATCAGCTTCTGAGACGAGTACGTGTTCAATTTCGTCAAATTTACCGTCAACTAGAGACGTCGCATCTACTCACTCCACCGTGTTTTCTTACAGACGCGCCCCCCAACTCGGTAACTCGGGGTTCAAAGAAAATCCCGAGTTTCCTGACTCGTACTGACGACTTTCTGCTGGCGTTCACGTGCGTTCAACTCGTAAATACGATCTTTCTGACGTGACTTGACTTCAACATGACTGGTCCAAGAACATGGACCCTGGAACATGGTGGTGAAGTTTTGTTCATGAAGACAGGAAGTCCCACTGTGTCCTAACCCGCATCATATTATTTGTATTTACTGAAATTTCTGTCTAGTCGCTCCTCTTAGAGAAGGTTTGTGCGTTATGTCCGTGCCTCAGCCAGTTTCAGAGCCTCTCCGTAAGCATTTCGACGTATAGTTGTCTCTGGCATACTCCGCGCATGGCAAATAACATTACTTTGACTTTTTTTGATGAAAGAATGGGATGTCTGAGCAAAAAGTGTACGCTTCAAAAAGGTGAAGAAAAAAAAAAAGCGGGTGATTTCTGTTCCTTATTAGCCACACCGGCTTCAGTTCAGCAGATTCAGTGAAAAACTACAGAAACGAAATAAACTTTCGCATTGACTTAAGAAAAGACTGGATACATAAAGATAGAGGAGTGAACATTAACCGAAAAACGGAACGACATGAGGTCGAGTGTAACACTAAGAAGAACAGAGAAATGTAAATCCGTGGAAATCCAGTAAAACATTAAGAAAACAATCAAAACAGTGGACTGAGCGACGACGTCGATCCTCGGACAATAAGTGAGAGATTTTTTTTGGCCTCCATACAGAAAAGTAGATTAGTGAATGAATACCTGTACACCAGCACCTTTAATCCACGTTCCCTGCTCTAGTCCGTTATTAAATGTGGAAGAGTGTTATGCAGCGCTGCAGCCCATGCAGGATCTGAGTCAGTTAGTTATGGGTTTACATAATAATCCAGACCAGGGTGGGTTTGAGTTTTACTCCACCGATCCTGTCTCAGAGCTTTCGGGATAAAGGACACGGTCGCTGTTGTATTCGATGTGGTGTGATATTAACGACTCAACCCGACAAAAGATGCCAGCTTACGTCTGAACTTTCACCACAGAATACAGTGAGTCCTGTGTTTGTTCATTTATCTATTTCCACATTCAGTTCGATGTAAAGTAAAGGATTGGTAAATAGGAGCAAAGAAGGCTGTGAAAAATTGTCTTCATCGTTTTGACCTACTGATCTTTTGTTCAAACAATTCACAAAAATTCTCTGCTCTCGTGGATATCTAGTGTTTTTGTGAATTTTTTTTAAACAAAAGATCAAAAGGTTAAACAATGAACACAATTTTTCACAGCCTTCTTATATATATATATATCCATCCATCTTCAATCGCTTACTCCTTTTCAGGGTTGCGGGGGAACCTGGACCCTATCCCATCGGGCACAAGGCGGGGTACACCCTGGACAGAGTGCCAGTCCATCGCAGATATAAATATATATATATAGCTTATGTGCTCTTATTCTACCTTATTCTATTATCTTTAGAGCAAGATGCCCAGATGGCATTTATTTCATCACATTTTCTTGCATGTACAGGAGCCTATAAGGCACTGCATCTCATTATCCCCACTGTACAGGCACATTATTGCGCACGGTGCATTATTTCATCGCATCTCTATCCATTTGTAGGGCAGCCATTAGGGAACATCACATTTACTCCAATAACTAATAACAAATGAAAAAAATACGTGCTGTTTAGCAAAGAAAAACCTGTGCAACCGGTGATATTTAGAAGAATATTTATTTAACATTTCTGGAAGGAGACTCCAGTGTCAGCGCTTCGTAACAGTCCGAGGTAAAGCTGTAACTTTGAGTTGAAAAGTTAGACTGGGATTTTGTTCGGCAAAAAGCTAAACATACTGTCCAAAGCGAATTAGATCTTCACACGTGCGGCGTTTTTTTTTTTTTTCTTACGACACACTTTCAATTACTATTAATAAAACAGCACGATGATGTCATAAACTGACACATAAGGTCCGGGAATTATATAATTACGATTTACGAATTTCATAGACACAGCGGTGTTAGTACTGTAATTAGCGATGGATCTTTACACACTCACACAATCCATGCTCCAGAGATGGTGCAGAGAGGCAAAGTGATAGGTAGAAGCACCCAAAGCGACATTATTTCATGAGGCATCAGAAGGAAGCTTCGACTCTGCAGGATTCCCTCATTTTCCGTGTCCCAGGATCAGTGTGGCCGTCACGTCATTAAAAATAAAGCTCGCGAGTGTCCTTCCAGAGGGTTCGGCTTTCTGTTGTAAACTTTCCTCAGTGCGGTTCGCTTCAGCCCACATGCTGCTCTAAAGCCCTCCCCTCAAAGCATCAGGTTTCAAACAGCACGAGTTTACTAATTACTTTAATCACTGGAAACGTTTTGGACTTTTGAATCGGTTTACACAGAGTCCAGAAGCAAAAGTCCAACTAGGATCAAAACACCAGCAGGAAGAAGCACAGCTTTCAGTCAATAATCCAAACGAGCTGAGCTTCAAGATCAAGGAATCATGGTCCAGTGTTTCCACACTCAGATAATACAGTCACAAGGCCAGGGCTGGATGAACACCTACACTGATACACTTCAATCAGTGTATATCTTACAGTCTTTATATCAGTCCAGTCTTTTATTTTTATACTCAACACTATAAAGGTTTGCTTGGTTTATTTTCTCTTTAAAAAACTGAAGAAATAAAAAAACAAAACAAAGCTAAAGATGATGTTCAAAGCAATTTATATCTTTAACTGGCTTAGGCAGTGCTATGAGGTGTTCGACGTCAGGGATAACATTAAAATAAATAGTGTGTGTGTGTATCGGTGGTGATTAATTAACATGGAGGCAGTTGGCTTTTTAGCAGTTCTGTTAGAAAGATTAAAAATAGTAAACATCTACAAATCGGCATATGGAACATCTTAGAAGGCAATAGAAGGCACTCTATTGTTATTCTACATTTCTTCCTCTTCTTCTTCTTCTTCTTCTGGTTAGGGTGTCTATGGCAACCCAGAGAACCGTCTAGTAAAATGTTGTGATTTGACATACTGATTGATAAGGTACATTCTGACCAAATTTGGGCCAAATGGTACCAATGCTCTAGCGCCACCATTGGGTCAAATTTGAGCCTAATTTGGAAGCACGTTTATGGTCATAACTTATGTATCTGTGTGTCCAAAATTTAGTCCAGATAAGTTCGACGCACTCTGTGACGTCAATTTTTGCCTAATTAGATTTTCTGCCATATTGGATTCTGTCAAAAACTGTTTGTTTGTTTTTTCCGCTACTCCTCATACAAATGCTGTGCAATCAACACCAAATTTGGCATACATCATCTTCAGACCAACCTGGACAAAGAATGCCGATATTGCAAACGGTTTGCCCATAATGTCCCAACAAATCTGACAGCGATGCTGGAAACAGGATGCGAGGCTGTATCTCAGCAACGACCTTGCACACCGACACAAGTTTTGGTAGACGTCTTCAGGACTATGCCCTGAGGCTATGCAACAAATTTCATGACAGTGCCACGTACTGGTCAAAAGTTACAATAACCTTCTTGAAATTTTGTCCAATTGTCACCAAATTTGGCTCACATCATCCTGAGACCCGTCTAAACTTGCACAAAGTGGGAAAAAAAGGCCCAGACTGATGAGAAAAACACAATCGAGTGTGCGGCTCACCGAGACTTGGTGCTCGGCCGCCAAAAATGCTGCTTTAATTATGATGCTGATGATAGTAATAATATGAACAGTTATAATGGTAGTACAGTAATGTGCATCGTAAGTAGTTATTAAAAACAGGAAGTCTTGAATACAATTTCTACAATTTATTTTTAGATGTGTATTTTTGTTCATACTAGCAAGCGACATTACGTTCCTTTTCAGTGTATGTACATGAGACAGAACTGTGATGTCAGCAACATTTCATCTGAGATTTTCTGAATTTTATGCAGATTAGGTACAACGCTGTAAAGTCACCAATCTAAACGACTGGCTTGAATGATTCCTCGGACCGATCCGACGTTTCTGCAGTTCCCCGCTCACAACTTCAATTCCTACCCGCAATTCATTTCCGTTTGACGCACAAACCTCGAAGAAAAACTTTTAATTGTGGTTTCATCTTATCCTGTCATATAGGACCTCTCAGTATGTGTAGAGACATTACGAAGAAACATGGAAGGAAGGAAGTACTAAAGATCCTAACTAGTACATTTAGCTTGCTTTGTTGTCTTCCATCCATCCATCTTCTATACCGCATACTCCTTTTCAGGGTCACGGGGAACCTGGAGTCTATCCCAGGGAGCATGGGGCACAAGGCGGGGTACACCCTGGACAGGGTGCCAATCCATCACAGGGCACAATCACACACACACTCACACACCCACTCATACACTACGGACACTTTAGACACGCCAATCAGCCTACCGTGCATGTGTTTGGACTGGGGGAGGAAACCGGAGTACGCAGAGAACATGCAAACTCCACACACACGGCCCCGGCGGGACTCGAACCCTGGACGTGTGAGGTGAACGTGCTAACCACTAAGCCACCGTGCGTCCTGCTTTGTTGTCTTTCTTTTTGCTAATCAAACGCCAGGTATTTAATATTTAAAACTGCAGCATTAAACTTAGTTTTGTTTAAAAATGAACAAAAATCCAGTATTGAGCAAGTCTGTAAACACTCAGTGTTCTCTACAGTCTCCTTACACCGATTCACAACGGTAAGCTTATAATGATTTATAATTTGAGATGTCGGGTCGGATTTCATGGGAAATGTCAGTTTGATGTCATTTTGCGTGGCCTTTGATGTCACCACACCTTTGCGTGAGCGAAGAAGAATAACTGGCTACTATATCACGTGTGTGGGGGCTGAAGTTGGTGGTGTTTGTAGCTTGTCCTTAAAACAGCTTGTCGCTTGTAACTTAACTCCTTAAAACATTGCTTAGAGATTAAAAATTCCTGCTTTTAATCTGGATAGTTTTAAACGCATTCATTGTTGGCATCTGGGGAATCAGCTGTTCTCAAAACCAAGAAACCTCAAACTGTGGAGAACCTGCAGTCAACCATATCCGCCGCCACCTCCGTAGGCAAGTATTGGAGCTAATATACAACACGTATGAATACCTCAAATCATCAGATTCATCTGAGCAGAGAAGTGCGCAAGTACAACCCAAGTAAAAAAAATAATTTTAACTCCGCAACCAACTTGCAGTGTTATGTTTCAAACAGAGATGGCGATAGAGAGGCAAAAGTTCAGTACTATAGCTTTAAATCAAACAGTTTCCACACTGATTAATGCGTTATTTAAAACCTGTTAGCTTCCAAAGATATATATATATATATACATATATATATATATATATATATATATATATATATATATATATATATATATATATATATATATATATACACACACACACATACACACACACACTACTGTTTCTCATCAGAACATCCAAAACAATGTTGGACAGGCCACGCCCACAAGTGACAGCAGTAGCAGTTGCTACATGCCCACAAGAGACAAAGTACAAGTGACACAGGTGACTTCTTGCCTGATATTATGAATGTAGGGTTTTCTGGCTGTATATAGGGACAGACAGTTCACACATACAAGGATTATTAGCTCTGTATATTAATTCACTTTATTAAAAAAAACAAACAAACAAAAAAAAAACATGTACAGCTCTTTTAGACAGATGTTAGAAAATATTTTCAATGTGAGAACAATTAAGGCACGTTCAAATGGATTTAAAAAGGTAGTACATGGTTTATGCTTAAATGTAAAATGTAAAAAGTTTTAAATGCTGTTTAGGAACCTTTAAACAGCTATTCAGAATTTACATTAATAGGAAAAGTCAGATTACAGTTACATTAAAATGCACACACACACAGATGTGTATACTGATGGATGGATGGATAGTTGGATGGATGGATAGTTGGATATATTCAATTCAATTCAATAATCTGATAGACGTACAGAAGACGGATACAGTGTTATACCACAGTTATACCACCAGGGGGCAGTGTCTGACTGAAAGGTCACACTACAGCAGTGGTCCCCAATGCTCTTCCTTGAGATCTACTGTACCTTCCTGCAGGTTTCATCTCCAACCAAAATCTACCACACATATTTTAGTCGATTAGAAGAACCTCTTAAGGCAACGATCAGATGGACAGGTGGGCAAGATTACAGCTGGAGCTAAAGTCTTCATGAAGGTAGATCTCCAGGAACAGGGTTGGTGACCACTGCACTACAGTATACTACACCTCTTATTAGGTCTGTGTGTTCAAGTTCAAACATTTTATACGGAATTTCTTTAATAGTTATTTTTTATAAGCAATCGTAGCTTACGAACTAGAATTGGACTGGTTCACAGTGATTTTAAGTGTCAAATCAATAAGCATAATCACAGATAATCCAATAGAAAGATCTGCCCAACTCATACAGTATGAGGCAGAGAATACATTTGCATCTGTTTAGATGATGTAAAACTTTCTAATTCAAATTAGAATAACAGAGAACTTATTCGAGCTTTATTACATTTTCCATTGAGGACCAATTGGACTTTGGAAGGACCGTAATGACGTCATTTCTGTCGTCAATGAGATAATATATGGATATTCTCACATGTTTTACGGTTTACTTTATAAAAAATAAAAAAAGGAGATGTGATCTTCAGCCAAATTCGATAATAATTCAATGCGTAAATGTGTTCTCCATGTCAGATTATATGATTCTGCGTAGTTTACATCAACAATCAGTGAGATTGGGAATTCAGCGGGGTCCTGTGTCGCGTTTTTTTCAAAGCAGCGCTCACACTCTGGGATTTTCATAAGAAAATTTCTTACCCTGCTTGAACTTTGTCATTGGATGTCTTCGGTTGCACTGCGAACATCAAATTACATGCTCTAAGACCACCGATCTCAATTCACAAGCAAATAATTATGTTAGCGATTTTTGACTGCGACAGCTAGTCATACCGTGTAAACCTGTTTACTGAACACTTCATATGCTTCCTGATACATACACACCTGACAGCCCATAAATCAAACCCTGGACAGAGATGCACACTATTCAATGCACACTATTCAGCTTTAACTCTTCTCTCCCCGGCCGTGTCCTTCTTCCCTCCCTTCATGTAGGACTGGTAGAAGAAGGAAGAGAAGAGCAGTAGGTAGCTGAAGTACATGATCAAGCCCCAGGTGATATTGCTCTCTGTGGATCTGCACGTCACGTCGTTCAGCCAGTGGTATACGAGCAACAGCACCGTCAGGCCCATAGCCATCTGTAGAGTCTGGAGGGCGGTGATGATCATGGCGCAGGGACGAGGAAGGCGCAGGCCGGCCGCTCTGGCCGCGTAGTAGCTGTACATCAACGAGTGCACGGTGTAGTTCATGGTGATGAACCAGCAGCCTCCTGCAACTCGATCTCTATAAGTGTACCACGAGTACAGAAGCACCGTGATATGGTGGTACCAGTGCAGGAAGATCAGACGCTGCTTACGCAGAACGATGAACACCGTGTCTCCTTGGGGGGATGGGGTTGGGGGTGGGGGCAATGACGCAGAATCAAAAATCCTGTTTATTGCTCAGACCATTTCGTGTGTGCATGCATGCAGAATATAAATTAGATTCGCTGTTGTAGTAATGACCAATGGTATATTTACTGTATATTATATATAAAACTATATTATGATCTATCAATATTATATCTATATCACCTGTATATCTATTTTATATATATATATATATATATATATATATATATATATATATATATATATATATATATATATATATATATATATATAAATAGATTATATCTACACCTAATGTACATCTGTATTATAATATATCCATATTATATCTATATCTACAGTATAAATATATCTATAACTACTGTGTGTATATATATATATATATATATATATATATATATATATATATATATATATACCTACATTCTATCTAAATCGACTGTATATCTATAAAATATTAAATCTATATCTATAACTAGATTCTATCTATATCTACATTATAGCTACTGTATATCTGTATTATATCTACATTATAGCTACTGTATATCTATATTATAGCTAATGTATATCTGTATTATATTTAGATTATAGCTACTGTATATCTATATTATAGCTACTGTATATCTATATTATATCTACATTATAGCTACTGTATATCTGTATTATATCTACATTATAGCTACTGTATATCTATATTATAGCTAATGTATATCTGTATTATATCTATATTATAGCTACTGTATATCTACATTATAGCTAATGTATATCTGTATTATATTTAGATTATAGCTACTGTATATCTACATTATAGCTACTGTATATCTATTATATCTACATTATAGCTACTGTATATCTACATTATAGCTACTGTATATCTATTATATCTACATTATAGCTACTGTATATCTATTATATCTACATTATAGCTACTGTATATCTACATTATAGCTACTGTATATCTATTATATCTACATTATAGCTACTGTATATCTATTATATCTACATTATAGCTACTGTATATCTACATTATAGCTACTGTATATCTATTATATCTACATTATAGCTACTGTATATCTATTATATCTACATTATAGCTACTGTATATCTACATTATAGCTACTGTATATCTATTATATCTACATTATAGCTACTGTATATCTACATTATAGCTACTGTATATCTATATTATATCAATAACTACATACACATCTACTGTATATCATATATCTACTGTATATCTATATTACATCGATATCTATAACATCACAATATATCTATATTATATCTATGCTACACATGCTTGGTTTGTGCTCTGACATGCATTGTTAACTGTGGGACCTTATATAGACAGGTGTGTGCCTTTCCAAATCATGTCCACTCAACTGAATTGACCACAGGTGGACTCCAGTCAAGTTGTAGAAACATCTCAAGGATGATCAGAGGAAACAGGATGCACCTGAGCTCGATTTTGAGTGTCATGGGAAAGGCTGAGGATACTTATGTACATGTGCTTTTTTTTTTTTTTTTTTTTTTTAAATAAATTTGCAAAGATTTCAAACAAACTTCTTTCATGTTGTCATTATGGGGTATTGTTTGTAGAATTTTGAGGAAAATAATGAATTTAATCGTTTTTGGAATAAGGCTGTAACATAACAAAATGTGGGGAAAGTGAAGCGCTGTGAATACTTTCCGGATGCAAGGAAAGCTTAAACAATACATTTACAAAATATAGCAATGCACGGGCATGCAAAAATCATAAAAACACGAGCTCACCAAACTCCGGCACCTTGCTGAGGACGAAGGCGTAGGCCCAGAACTTGCTGATGGGCGCGCTGTACATGCTCATGTCGCACACGGTCTGTCGGAATCCGCCGGCACTGAGAAGGTGTAGCATGTAGGATCCTGTACGCACTGTTCCTATTATACTGAGGACAAAACACATCACTCTGCTCACTCACACTAATCACAAACCAACCAAGAGCTAGTTTGTAGCTTGAAGGAACAGATGTTGAAAAATTACGCAATAATGAATGTTTACTCCCCAGTTCCGAGTAAGTTTTAAACACAGCATAAGGATCAGTGTTACTGATCAGAAGGTCAGGGTTCAAACCCCAGCACTGAGCCTTAAAACTTTCTGCTTATCATATCTGACCCTGTGCTCTGACCCCAATTTCCTAACAAGCTGGGTAATTAATTTATATATATCTACACACTAACACAAATATAGGTGTGCAACAATTATCGGCACCCCTATGAATTCATATGAGAAAAATATATTTGAAGTATATTCCCATTGATATTTTACTTTTTATTTAGTACACCTGGGTGAGTAGGAACAGGAAATTGTTCAACCATGACTTCCTGTTTCACAGGGGTATAAATATGAGGTAACACACAGGCCAATTCCCTTAGTCATTCATAACGATGGGTAAGAGCGAGGAATATAGCTGTGATGTGCGACAAAAGGTTGTTGAGCTTCACACAATGGGGCGTGTCTATAAGAAAATAGCATTGTTATCTGTTATCTTGGCAAAGGGAGGTAGCACAAAGTATTGATTAAAAGGGTGCCCATAATTGTTGCAAACCTATATTTAACAAAGGGTTGTTTTTTTTTTTTTTTTTTTTTTTTTTTTTTTTTTATAAATCTGTGTTTTGTTTGATATCAATTGTCTGATCTCCATGAGAGCAGAGTATTTTTGTGAATTTTTTTGAACGAAAGATCAAAAGTTAAACAATAAAGACAATTTCTCACAGCCTTCTTTGCTCATATTTACCAAGGGTGCCAATATTAATGGAGGGCTCTGTATAGTAACAGCTCATTTATAACCCAGACAATATAATAATAAATTTGCTGCCATATAAAGTTTATTACAGAGCATGTGTTGGACAGAAAAGTGTGAACTTCACTTAAATCCAGTCCCAATAAACAAACAAACAAACAAATAAACAAATAAATAAATCCAGTCCCTAAACTCACCTGAACACAGCCAGGCTGAGGGACCAGAGCACCAGCGGAACACGCAGGTCCAACTTCTGTCTGTCTTTCATCAGGTGCCGGCCGAGGAAAATAACCACGACGTATAGAGCACACAACACAAAGGATATCGTCCTGTAACACACACACACACACACACACACACACACACACACACACACACACACACAAAAGTATTAAATTATATTTCTACTCAGACACTGTGAATGTCATTTATTAGAATATTTATTCATATATAATGAGACAGACAGATAGACAAGCAGGCAGGTGTACAGACAGACAGACAGGCAGGTAGGCAGAGAGACAGACAGTACAATAGGCAGCAAGACAGACAGGCAGAGAGACAGACAGGCAGGCAGACAAGAAGAGAGAGAGTCAGACAGTTAGACAAGCAGACTGAGAGACAGACAGACAGGCAGGCAGGCAGGCAGACAGGCAGATAAACAGCCAGTCAGGCAGACAGACAGGCAGCTAAGAATGCAGACAAGCAGAATGTGAGACAGACAGTAAAGACATACAGACAAACAGAAAGACACTACAATAGGCAGCCAGACAAACAGAGAGACAGACAGATAGAGAGAGCCAGGTAGATAGATAGACAGGAGACAAGGTGACAGGCAGACAGATAGATAATTAGAAAGAGAGACAGACAGATAGACAAGCAGGCCGGTGTACCAGCAGATAGGCAGGTACAATGACCAACAGACAGACAAGCAAGGAGAAAGAGAGAGAGAGAGAGAGAGAGAGAGAGAGAGAGAGCGATAGTTAGACAGGCAGACAGATAGACAGACATAAGACAGGATAAGAAAGCAGACGGGCAGAATGTCAGACAGATAGGACAGATAGACCGCAGATAGTGAGATGAACAGCCAGTAAGCTAAGAAGGCAGATGGGCAGACTGTGAGACAGATAGGACAGACAGCAATACATACACACAGGCAGATGAACAGACAGACAGACAGCTAAATACATAGACAGACAGACACTTTCAGTGAGGCACTTCCACTTCCAAAAATTAAACATTCATTTTTTAAAGCTTCAAAACCCTGGTTTCAGAATTGTTGGCACCCCTCCATTTAATATTTGCTAATATGTGTTTAAGGTGAAAGCATGTCTACGGGTTTGATGAAGTAACACACCTACAGCACATCTGAGATAAAAAGCAGGTCACGACCAGATCAAAGGCAAGAGACAAAGGTTATTCTCCACATGAACTCTGTCTCATTACACACTGCTGGTGTTCTACAGTATAACTACAGCGGCGTTGCACACTCGCCACTGCTCACTGACCCATCGAACCAGATTCGTCACAGACTGGCGTGAGCACACGCCCATCAATGGTGGACGTGATGCTTAAAGGTCTTTTTTGGACATGCAGAGTGTGTGTGTGTGTGTGTGTGTGTGTAGAAGGGACAGCTGATGGAAGACTTACACATTTCTCAAATAACTTCTGCTTAAGCTTTTTAATGTACACTGCAGATACCAGGGATGGATGGATGGACGGATGGATGGAAAGAAACAACAACAAAATTTCTAAAGAAATGTGAAATCAGCTGTAAAAGCAAAGCTGTTGGAGGTGGAGGCAGTTTACTTTTACAGCTTTTCCCCAAAACGTGCTGTTTCTATCTGTATTAACACTTTTTACATTCACTGTTACACTGCAGGCTTCTAAGATACACAGATACACAGACAGACAGACAGACAGATAGATAGATAGACAGACAGAGAGATAGATAGGCAGAGAGACAGATAAACAAACAGAGAGATAGATAGACAGAGACAGATAAACAAACAGAGAGAGATAGACAGAGAGACAGATAGATAGACAGACAGTTAGATAGACAGAGACAGGCAGAGAAACAGACAGACAGGTAGATGGATGGACAGAGAGAGATAGGGAGGCAGAGAGGCAGACAGACAGGCAGGCAGTCAGAGAGACAGACAGACAGATAGATCGATGTACAGACAGAGAGATAAAGACGCAGAGAGGCAGACAGACAGACAGACAGACAGACAGATCGATGTACAGACAGAGAGATAAAGACGCAGAGAGGCAGACAGACAGACAGACAGACAGATAGATCGATGTACAGACAGAGAGATAAAGACGCAGAGAGGCAGACAGACAGACAGACAGACAGACAGATCGATGTACAGACAGAGAGATAAAGACGCAGAGAGGCAGACAGACAGACAGACAGATAGATCGATGTACAGACAGAGAGATAAAGACGCAGAGAGGCAGACAGACAGACAGACAGACAGATAGATCGATGTACAGACAGAGAGATAAAGACGCAGAGAGGCAGACAGACAGACAGATAGATCGATGTACAGACAGAGAGATAAAGACGCAGAGAGGCAGACAGACAGAGAGATAGAGAGTGATAGAGTGATTTCAGTTTAAAAAAAAATAAAAATAAAATAAAAAAAGATTTCATAAAAGCAACACAGGAGAAATAGCAAAAGAGAAAAGACCCAGAGGTCATACCAGCAATGCCCATAACATTTCCCCTCAGGTCCAGAATGATGTAAAACAGCAGCATGTCTCCTTTAAGGCAGTTTAAAGGTATTCAAAGAATTAAGTGTGTCTAAGGTAATAGTATTTTGCAACACCACATGCTCAGGGAGCAGAACTGGAGAAAGCAGTTTTACCACTCTGGGAACATTTCTATGAAAAGTACAGGAGACCCAGTACTATAGCTGCTAATGTAGAAAGCTGGAGATATAAAGAAGTCATTTGTCTAAGAACGTCTCGGAAATGATAGGAACATGTGTGTTTTTCTCCTGTGGTATAAAGAGGACCATCCTAGAGATTCATATAAAATAAGAAATATGTAATGGAATGGGATAATCTTAAAGTGTCTTATGATATTCAACCTAGATGGATTGATTGATTCATTGATTGATAAATTGATTCACTGGTTTATAAATTGATTCACTGGTTTATAAATTAATTCAGTGGTTTATAAATTGTTTCATTGATTGATAAATTGATTCATTGACTCATTGTCAGAGTAAAAGTGGATTGGCCAGTTTACTCACCAGTTTTCCTCAAACCATTTAAATGCGACATTTTCATCGAAACGCCGCTCGAAGTCAAAATACCCTGTAAGTAATGTCTCGTTCATTTCCCCCCCCACTTTAAGTTGCACTATATTCAGTTCGGTTATGAGAATAATTTGAACTCGAGCGACTGTCATTCATTAAATGTAGATCGCCAGGGCTGATGGACCACCCTCCAGCATCACCTTTTTTCCTGTTACCCAATCGCGGCTCAGGAAAAAGCGTAGTACTAGCCAATCATAGATTTGAAGGCGGGACTAAAACACGCAGCCAGCCAATAAGATCACTCTGACTTCTAATACTTCCTTGTTGGTGTTTTTTACGATAAGGGTCTCGACCGGAAGCAAAACGTGAAATTTCTTGAAATAAAAAAAAATACGTTTTATTTTACAACTTATTTAGATGATGTGTATATAATACAATAAATATTTTGAACTCATGTAAGAATTTTACGTGTGTAAATATACCGTGTAAGTTCACTAAAACCGAGCTTTCATTTTGAAGCAAGTGTCTCTGTTACTTACTCTCCAACTAAATACAAACAAACCCAGCATTGGGAGGTATATTTTATGTATATACATTTACTGACCTACTATATCATGTTCTAAGTTTAAATCCTGTCTAACATGAGAGAAAGAGAACGTGTAAACGCATAATAAATACCCGTCGTTTGTTGTGACCAGGAACTGCAGGTTTATTTATTTATTTATTTATTTATTTTTATTTCTAGTCACATGTAGTGCTTGTGTTTAAAGTGGAGAGATTCTGAGCCACACTGGAACCCACGTGTGGTGTTTAATCAGCTTGCATTGCTCTGTGTGTAGTTCTCTGTTATCAGTTTGGTGCATGTGTGTTCATTTTAAGGCGTTTTCCCATGTGCATTGTGCTTACTCACTGCTTATAACCGTTTATAAGCATGCACACTCCCCCTGTGTCACATTGCATTGTTCTGTGTAGTAGCTATAGGTGACAGAATGAAGGTGTTGGTGTTGAAAGAACCCAGAGAGAGTGAGAGTGGAGCAGATCCATACATCAAGGTAAGACCATCATCATTAATCTTGGTGCTGTGACAATTGCAAAGTTCCCAACTCTGTTTGTTTAGGTATGTTCTTTAACAAACTTCCAGGAACAGGTGTGTTTATTCTGAGATCACATGATCACACACAGGTAGTCTACTCCGTTCGATTAATCATATGACCCCTGATAGTAACTGATTATACCAGAACTAATCGAGCGGTTTCAGAGCAATAGGGGCGAATACTTATACAAGCACGACAGGTAAATTATTATTATTATTATTATTTTTTGTAAATAATTTTGCAAACTTTATCATTTTTCTCCTGCACCTCAGTATTATGGGTTATTTTGTTCCAGGTTATAAACTACAAAATGTGTGAGAGTTCAACGGGGGTGAATAGT
Source organism: Ictalurus punctatus (assembly GCF_001660625.3). Taxonomy (NCBI): domain Eukaryota; kingdom Metazoa; phylum Chordata; class Actinopteri; order Siluriformes; family Ictaluridae; genus Ictalurus; species Ictalurus punctatus. Next base: position 27,633,102 of record NC_030428.2, read on the forward strand.
TATGTAAGGCATGATAGACAGATAGATAGGTCCATGCCACTTAATATATCATCTATGTCAATAGATAGATGGCTCTTTTTTAGTGACTCAGCTCACAAATAAGAGTCGATTCCCAAACGGCTCATTGCCTTTTTTGGGCCAGTGATTGTTCTGTCTTGCTTAAGCATGATCAAACTCTTACTGTACCCTGTCATCTCTTTGCACCTCATTTATTCATTCCTCTTCAGGATACACTGATGTATCCAGGTCAGGGTGGCGGTGGTTCCGGTGCATACATTTCATATAATGTCATTTTATTTGATGGCACAAATCCACTTTTTCTTTTCCAGTGCCCGATAACAATACCAAAAACAAAACCTGAATAATCCACTGATATTAATAACCATCTGACATTTGTTTCTTGAAAAACTACTAATGACTAATTAACTAGTAACTGACCAAAATCTACTAAGTAACTCCTAACTAACCAGCTTTTTTTAAAAACTACAGAGTAACTCCTAACTAAACATTTACATACATTTACATTTATTCGTTTAGCGGACGCTTTTATCCAAAGCGACTTACAAATGAGAAAAATACAAGCAAAGCGATATATCAAGCAGAGAACAAGTAGTGCTACCGTACAACATCCATTAATTGAGTTCCAGCAGAAGCAAAGTGTGCAGAGTAGAGGTGTAAGTGCAATTTTTAAAATTTTTTTATTATTATTATGAGTTGGTTAGGTGTTGACGGAAGAGGTGGGTCTTTAGCTGTTTTTTGAAGATGGCGAGAGATTCTGTGGTCCGGATTGAGATCGGAAGTGCATTCTACCACTGAGGAACAGTTAGTGTGAAGGTTCTGGAAAGGGACCTTGCGCCACGCTGAGTTGGAACTGCTAAACGTCGGTCGCTAATCGATCGCAGATTGCGAGAGGGAACGTAGGCCTTCAGGAGAGAGTTGAGGTAGGGGGCGCTGTTCCTGACAAGATCTTGTAGGTGAGCATCAAGGCCTTGAACTTGATGCGGGCCGCTACAGGAAGCCAGTGGAGGGAGATGAAGACGGGTGTGACGTGGGTTCTCTCGGGCTGGTTGAAGACGAGGCGCGCCGCAGCATTCTGAATCATCTCAAGGGGTTTGATGGAGCTGCCGGGAGGCCCGAGAGTAGTGCGTCGCAGTAGTCCAGTTTTGAGATAACAAGAGCCTGGACTAGTAAGCTAAACAACTTTAACAAGTTTAAGTTAAACAACTTAAAAAAAACTACTAAGTAAGTAACTCGTAACAAACCAACCTTTAAAAAAACTATTAAGCATTTCCTAACCAACCAACTTTTTTTTTAAAACTACTGATTAACTCCCAACTAACTAACTTAAAAAATCTGCTAAGTAACTCCTAACAAATATTTTAAAACTACTAACCCACTTTTAAAACTTTTCCAAATGAAAATAGAAACAACTACTAAGTAACTCCTAGCAAACTAACAAAATAAACTAGCAAGTAACGCATAACTAGCTTTAAAAACTAACTACTAAATAACTCCTTACTTACCAACTTTAAAAAAAAAAATCATTCTTTTATAAAAAGCTCCGAAAGCTTTAAAATGAATACAGAAAATGCACCTGTAAAGACAGAACTTACACATATCTCATGTCCTCGCAAGCCAGCGACTCCATTTCCCAGAATACTCCACGAACTACAAACACGGCCGAGGCCGACTACACGTCCCGTACGCCCACACGAACACGTTCACCTTCCTCACTAGAGACGCCTGTTCCCAATCACACCACGCTGTATAAGAGACTCTCACACATACCTGCACTTCCTTCTGTCTGCGTCTCCATCACGTGCCCACGTAACCACAGCTTTCACACAACCATCCCTTCCACTGCAAATATAATAAAGTATCCATACAATAACAGCCAATCCGAGCAAAATAAATATATACAGCGCACAATTACAGCTTCAGACAGATCTTTTGCTTTTGATGCGTTTTATTCGTGCCGATATCGTTGATCCGGGCCCGGTGTGGATCCTGGATGTACGGCTGTGTGTTTTTCAGGAGCTGGCAGCGTGTGGACACTCGGCTACGCTCGTCCCCGTCCTGGCGTTTCAGTTCGTCTCTCTGGATCGTCTGTCAGACCGGGTGAGTATCAGATCACACGCGTCTACACCGGCGCTGACGGAGACGTAATCGGTGAGAAATGTGTTCTGAGGAGGAGAAGAGAAACCAAAAGTCGATCAGACGAAATTTGCTTTGAATGAAAGCGTTCGAAGCCAGATGAGCATTATGGATTAAAATAAAATTTAAAAGATGACTAATATGCTTGTCTGTCTGTCGTGTATCTAAGTGTGTGTGTGTGTGTGTGTGTAGCTGTTTGATCCAGAAAGGCACGGAGGGCTCGTGTTCACCAGTCCCAGAGCGGTCGAGGCTGTGAGACGGTGTATTGAGAGCAGTACACACAGAGAAGGTCAGTGTGTGTGTGTGTGTGTGTGTGTGTGTGTGTGTTTAAGACAGTCTGTATGCTCTGGTTTACACTGTGTGTGCCAGGATTTATATGAAAGACATACGGAGCGACATATTTTTGTGGTGAAACTTTATTTTAAGGAATACGTCCTGCGATCTTATTCGTTAACGCAAGCTGTTGACGTACTGAAAGGTTTATTCTCTCCGTATTAGACTAATAATTGTATTATTAGTTGTAAAAAACCCCCAGCGAGCACTCTGTTAACGGCTTGTTATACAATCTATGGTGCATAAACCACTAAAACAGACGTCCACGTTAGACGTGTAACACGGACGGTTCTCTGCACTTACACACGGACGTAATAATTCGTGCTCAGTAGTTTGGTTTTTAACAAATCATCGCCTCCGGGATTTGGCGATTTTCGCCAAATCAAGCAAATTTGGAGGAGCGCGCAGTTTTTCAGAATGACCGCGGATCTGGGCCGAGACGCGTCACGTGACGTCGTCGGAGCCCTCTTCGATTCACGTGCGTCGAACGCGAGAACGGCTGAACGGCCGCCGCGAAAGTCCGCGCAACAATTTCGTGCGACTGCGATTTCGCCGATTCGAGTAGATTTTTCCGCAAAAAAAAAAAAAAGCACAAAAAATCGAGCAACAGTCGCAAAAAAAACAAAACAAAACAAAACTATGCGAAATCCTGTACTGTTTATCGCACGTTATTCAAACTAATAATTCCATCATTACTCGTTATCCCCTGACAGACGGCTAATTACACACCGGTACAGGTCGTGTTTAAATAAAAAGACCAATACATAGTGAAGAATTGAGGCTGTTTAAAGAGCAGGCGGAGAACCTATCCCGTATCAGTGTAGCGTTCCTAATAAAGTGCTCAGTGCGTGTCTCGGCACCGTGATACTTCACGTTCAGATTTTTACTGAATTTTCAAACGTGTCAAACGTCGAGTTTAACGCTTTTCAGTGTTGAATTACTTCTTTTCTTTGTAGGCGTTAAATAAAAGCGTCACCGGATAATAGTTCTGCCTTTTATACCTTCTTATAAATTGACGATGATTACTTCCACAATGCAAATAGGAACTTTATTCTCTCCGTTTCGGCGAGTTGTTCCACAGTAACCGGTCTCATCAGCACACAGCACGTCGCTCTAATTAACATGAACGCGTGAACCGGTTTCTGAAGATTAAAGTAAGATGATCAACTTATTGAATGTTATTGATTCATATTAACACTGACTGAATTCTAAAAAAAAAACACACATTCACTCTCCACTAACACAAGCGTTTCTGCGTCATCACCGAACATCAGACTGGTCAGATTATAATATCCACTTTTTTATATATTAACATTCACTGGATATGAAATATACGACTCTACAAATATATATATAATGTTTTGTACATAATATACAGAGCTAGCACACTGCCACGTTTTCTATAGCATCAGCATCAGCGTCAGCATCAGCATCAGCATCAGCACCAGCCCAGATCCGATCCATACACATCTGATATTGTTTTCTTTAAAAACTGCTAAGCTGTAAAATTATTTTTTAATCATTTATTTATTTTTTTTAAAAAACTGAAGCACTTAAAAACTGCGAGAAAACAAAACGAAAAAACACGACTTGCACAAAACTGCAGCTTTCGCAAAAAAAAAATCACTTACATTGCAAATATTATAAAGTATAAATGGAGTTCAATCAATTCTAACAAATGTCCATATTTACAGCTCCCAAAGCAATTTCCCATTCGTTACAGGATCAGCTTAAGTTCATTCTTTCTTCCTTCCACATCTAATTGGTCACCCCCCCATTATTTATATATATATATATATATAATAACTAATCCTGTTCAAAAGTTTACACCCACCTTAATGTATCTTGTCTTCCTGAGCGTCAGTGAGCGTTTGCAGCTTGTGTAATAGTCGTGTACGAGTCCCTCGGTCGT
>NC_030428.2:27642500-27690000 GCF_001660625.3 Ictalurus punctatus
TCACTTCTTCTCGGTCGGTCCGCGACACTTCCAGTCTTTGTGAATTTGTCAATAAGTTTGGTGACGGTGTCTCGTGTGAAGTCCATCGCTTCCCGATCCGGCCATGAGAATGATTCCAATATGTTCTCTTGTCAAAGGCGTTCTTAAAGCCTCTCTAAAAGGATACTTATGTAATATATACTATGTATGAATCATTTCGGAAGACATTTTGCTTTAATGTGTTAATTTCCCCCTTCGCATGGAGACCTTTGAGACACCCTGTATAATATTAATATAGAAATCGTAGTGTAAGGTGGTATTATTCTGTTTAATGCAGTGGAATGTGGTTTAGGACAGAATTATTAGTGTGTTAAGGCATAGATGAGGCACAGAAATAGCGACTGAGCAATTTTTCCACTTTACAGCCAAGAAGATCGCACAATTTAGCCAAAATCCAGTAAACACGTCCCGCTAATCGGTTGTAAGTTATACTGAACTCACACCGTCGGATTATTCGTGAAGTTTTGCCATATTTCCATCTTGATTTTCAAAATCACACTGCGGAGATCTTAACAAGTGAAGATATCGTTCATCTAGTCCAACTGATTGGCTATTTCCTATTAAAAGATTGCAATAAACCAAATATAAGATTATTAAACCTAATCCTAGACATATTTTATTGACTGTTTTTAAGCTTGAAACGTTCTCATTCTGTTGGCGGATAATTTATCTTCTTTCTAGAAATGAATGCTTAAAATTAGCAAATGGAACTACCGATAAAACAAGAGCGTTTTAAAGATGAAAAATAGTCAAATATGTCTAGAAATAGGTTTAATATTCTCATATTTGGTTTGTTGTAATCTTTTAATAGTTGACTATAAAAATCTTTTAATTTGACTATATTTATGATATATATATATATATATATATTTTTTTTTACAGTGTGCACTAAATACAGATTTACAATTTAAGATCATAAAAAGAGCCGGAAATTGTTTTGAGTCAGACATTTCAGCGCACACTTTACCGAATGTTTCTTCTAATTTTATTACAGTCGATACCCTGTGATCCCTCCGTGCATTTTTTTTTTTTCTTACAACCGAATGAACGTTTTCTGTATTTCATTGCTCTGTTATTGATATGATTATCATCGCTACTCGAGTATTCGAGGCACTGAAATGATTCACTTGGTTACAGCAAATGATCGTGAATGTATAACGTACAGCACATCGGTGTGAATATGAGTGTTAAGTGTTCTGTCTGAGATGAAAATGCAAATAAAGGACAGTTTATACTTTCACACCGGTTGTTTTTCTCGCTTAGACAAAGCTGTGAGAATGACTGGACATGCAGTATGTCGAGGAAGGAATAAAACACAACAGGGAGCGCTGCTACAGGGAAAATCATCAACAATGGGGTGGTGTTGATCCTGAAGTCTTTCGTTCCTCCTATACCACAGCATGATTGATTCATTATGAGGTTTTATCTGTTCATAATTTCCCATAGTGGAAAATGTTTAATTCCTGGCTGTTAGGAAGCGCTGACACTGGAGACTCCTTCTACAAATGCTCATAAAAGGGTCCTTACAGAATACTTCATCATATAAACGTTTTATCCCGTTTATGTAGAACAATAACGTACGATCGAAACAATAACGTATTAAAAAGAGTGCGTTAATGTAAACCTCCGATTTGCACAAATAATCAACAAAGGGTGATTAATACAACCCTGATTGTACAGGTACTTTCAGAGGTTAAATGTTAACACTATGGATATAAAAATGGAAATCAAGACTGAAAATTCAAATCCCACTTGTGTAGTTCACTAGCAGTCAGCTAGCCAGACAGATACAGTATATTACTGATATTAGCCTAGCTGCCATAAAGATTTGCACATGTATGCATGTTTATACATGCATATTGTGCATATATGCATAAACATATCTATATGAGTTTGTAATAGGGGGAGTGATTTCTAAAGATACAGACGGTTCGTTTCATTAGAAATACGTTTCTAATATTTATCATTTTATTTCTAACGATTTGACATCACATGCTCAGTAGTAATATTATATATATATATATATATATATATATATATATATATATATATATATATATATATATATGTGTGTGTGTGTGTGTGTGTGTGTGTGTGTGTGTGTGTGTGTGTGTGGCATATTCGTGCACTTTGTGCTTTATTTCCCAGCTTTCACGTGAATATTATGTAAATAAAATATCATTACTGGTATGCAGGACCAAATGCACGTGTCGTTCATTTTCATTTTGAGCAAACATTGTGTATATTAGTGGGAAATTTTACATTTAAACATGAAAAACATGACTGTCGTTTATAAACTGTTTTTATTTAGATCCATCCATCTTCTACTCCTTTTCAGGGTCACGGGGAACCTGGAGTCTATCCCAGGGAGCATGGGGCACAAGGCGGGGTACACCCTGGACAGGGTGCCTATCCATCACAGGGCACAATCACATACACACACACACACACACATTCATACACTACGGACACTTTAGACACGCCAGTCAGCCTACCGTGCATGTGTTTGGACTGGGGGAGGAAACCGGAGTACCCGGAGGAAACCCCCGCAGCACGGGGAGAACACGCAAACTCCACACACACAGGACCACGGTGGGAATCGACTCCACGACCCTGGAGGTGTGAGGCGAACGCGCTAACCACCCTGTTTTTATTTAGATATCATTTAGAAATGATATCTAAATAAAAATGGTCGCCATTTTTGCACGCGACCTTCACGCACCTGCCTTCCACAGTAGGAGAACTTGAAGAAGAAAAAAAAAACCCTGTGTACTCACCTGACAGGAAACAGAAATAAAGTCATAAAATAAAAATAAAAACGTGCTGTTAGCTTTGAGTCAATGCAGCTGGATTTGCCTTTTCAATATAATAATAAAAAAAAAAAACAGGCGGTGGAGAGTGGCACGTGCACGCGCAGGTGCGCTCACGTGTAGGTGTGAGGCGCGTGGCGCTCGTGCGCGTGCTGTAAAGATTAAAACCAACCAACCAAAAAAATAATAAAAAAATAGAACGAAAATAAAGATTAAGGTGTTGTTTATATTCATGTTCTGATTGGAGGGCTACAGTACGGGTCGTTATATAGATCATATCAAGGTTTATTTGAACAGGAGTATGTTTAAACTATATATATATTTAAAAAAAAAAAAAAAAAAAAAGACCGTTTTCACACCACACCGTCAGGCTGAGCGGTTATGACCGTTACTGTTTGAATTTCTTTCAAACGAACTTCAAAGAGGACGCGCGTGACACCGGCTGCCTATATATACGGCTCCTCTACTGTCCAGTGTTCACTGACTCAACATCATGTCTGATATTAACGACTAAAACTCGCCTCGGGTTTCTGTAGTTTATTTTAATTCAAGCAACACGACGTTATTAGTTCGTTTAACACTTTAAATTCCTAGTAAAATTCGTCATGTCATCACGGCTGAGTGTTTTTCTCTTCATGGCGGTCATGGGCTCGGCTGTACCGGAGAAACCGTTCCACAGTCGGGATCACTCGGATTTAGAAATGTCCTCCTCTCACCTGGCCGAGCTCATCACTGACACCGGCACTGCTCAGGTGAGAAAGACCAACACACCGCACCTGTACACTGTTCTTCTGGAACAGTCCATGAAGGCTGACTTGAGCTACACGTTGACTGTTGTGTAGTACACCTTCCTACTTAACGCTTAAAAGTAAAGTTTGGTCAGTGTTTAAAAAATCCCACCTACTTTTAAGGCATCGTATTATTTCATAGGTGAAAAGTTTTGTCTGATTGGCATCGCTCATGCAGCCAGAACATACTGGTGAACATCACTACAGTGTCGTGAAGTGAGAAGTGTCTTGCCACAACTTATTTGTGAATTCGCTGGCCATCTTATAAGAGTCGTAATTTTGGCTCGAACGGTATTATCTGGAGCACACATCTGCACCTTAGATTATGTAGGCCTGTATTGAAGTTCTGGGGCGTCCCAACCTGGGGCTTCTTCTGTCCAGCCGGAAGTTTAATTTGTCCAGAGAAGAGTTAACTCCATCAAGTATGGGGACTTATCTGTCCAGCCAGGTGCTTCTTACAGTATTTCCAGCCTGAAGCTACCTCTGTCCATCCTGAGGCTTCTTCCATCCAGCCTAGGGCTTTTCCTGGTTTCTCTGTCCAGCCTGTGAGGTGCTTCCATCCAGCCAGTGGTTTCCTCTGTCCATCCTGGGGCTTCTTCTGTCCATCCTGAGGCTTCTTCCATCCAGCCTAGGGCTTTTCTTGGTTTCTCTGTCCAGCCTGTGAGGTGCTTCCATCCAGCCAGTGGTCTCCTCTGTCCATCCTGGGGCTTCTTCATCAAGACTGTCCTTCTACTGACCAGTCTGAGGTTGCCTTTGTCCTGTCTGGGCCTCTTTCTGTCTAGTCTGGAGCTGTTTCTGTCCAGCTTGAAGCCTCCTCTGTCCAGCCTGGGGCTTCTTCCCTATTATGCATTGTTGGTTTGCAGGCCTGAAGCTGCACACTACAGATGTTTGTTTGTTTTTTCCTTTGTGAAGTCTATGTGCTTAATTTTTTATGATTCATTCTGTGTTGCCTTTACGTCATTTTCTTTAGGGAAATTAGTTTTTTTTTTTTTAAGGTTACTGACAGATTGAGTTGTCTGTTCTTCCATTCCATCTTTAGCACTTTCTGTTCAAGTACGGTTTCATGAAGCCAGTGAATTGGGAAAGCACCCAAAGCCCTGACGCTGACACTCCACCTGATGCTGACATCTTCTCCAAGGACACGGTGTCTCTCGTTCAGGAAGGGACTTCCTCGTCCCGCTCAGGAGACACCGATCATCCCCGAGAGTCACCCGACTTTGTCAGAGCTCTGCTGGAGTTCCAGCGCATGTCTGGTTTACCCGTTACAGGCGTGTTCGATGACGCCACCAAAGTGGCCATGAACAAACCAAGATGTGGCGTCCCTGACAGGGAAGAGGACCAGATTGAGACCAGCACCGCCGCAGCGAACCGAAATGAATCCTCTGAGCTTTTCAACACCACAGCGACTCCACAGAGTAACGGCACAGACGTCGACGTAGTTCAGAACGGCACCTCTGACAAGGCCGAGACAGAAAAACAGCGCCACCTACAGACACTGATGCGTAAAAGCATCGGTAGGAGGAAAAGAAGCACTGGTGCATCGTGGGGCCACGCTGCATTCGCTAAGAGCGTCCTGACATGGCGGCTGATCGGCGAAGGCTACAGCAGCCAGCTCTCGGTAGACGAGCAGCGCTACATCTTCAGGCTGGCCTTTAGGATGTGGAGCGAAGTCTCGCCTCTGCAGTTCGTCGAGGATCTGCGTTCACCACCGGACGTGATCGACATCAGACTGGGCTTCGGCACAGGTGTTACTCTGCTTCATTACGGTCTCATGTCTTAACCCAGGCTGCCTCTTTTACATTTTATAGTAGCACACATGTCTATTTCTGACATTTCTGACAAAACATCAATGCTAAATATATACACCAAAATGGATTTTTAGTGCAAGTAAGAATTATTTTATCATAGGGGTCACCAGCTGGCAGACCAGGGTTCACGTATTTAAGCAAACCGAACTCAGTCCTTGGAGAAATAAACAAAAACTTCAGCAACAAAAACAGTGTTTAAAGACGATTCGAGAAGTGTTGAAAGTGAATGGTTAAACCATTAAAAGCCAACTGTTGTCACCATTCAGTCACTTATATGTAAAGAATTTTATGTACCACCTGGACCCTTTACAAAATTTTTATCTGAAACAATACCGATGAAAACCGAGCCTTGGACGTCAGTCCGTAAGTTTCATCTAGTCTGATTACTCTCAGGATCAAAATGAGCTGCAAATCATCTCGGTATTTAAATCAACATACATATGAAGACGCGTTGTTCACGCTCACTACAGAATGCAAAAAGACTCATGTTGGAGAAATCATTTCGACCGAATTAAAATGGGTCATTCTGACCCCGAACAGAAGATGAGGGGCGAATTAGCATCCTAACGAGGCTATTAATGAAGCAGCAGGGACTATTAGCATGGCCTCATTTGCATAATTCAAGCCGGTGTCTCGCAGCGGTTATTAATTATTAGCAACATTTGCATGGTTGGGTGAAATATTCCTCGAATCGACAGTAAAAGCAGACGCATTATTAATGTGTGAGACTAATATTTTGTACTTTGGGTCACAAGTGCTTGAAATGTACTTTCATATTCGCTCATAGTAAATAATTTTACGTATTATACAACCCTAACGCATAGAAGTCTATTAATATACTGGTGTTTACTAGCAAACGTTGGCATAATTCTAGTATTACTCCAAACTCGGATAAATATTACAGCGAAATGACGCCGCTGTTATTTGAGGGAATTTGCTAATGCTTCGTTTATTTTGACTTGTAAAGAATGTTTTCTCCTCGCGCATGAACGCATTCATTCATTGTTGAGTTTGTGTTAGTCGTTGTTTTTTTCCCCAGTCCATAAATGCAGTGTAATTCCGTAAAGCTCAATATATAGTCAGATGAGTGTGTCGAAGGTCTCTACAGGGTTTTGTTCCACCCTGATGTCATTTCACTAATTATCTTCCCTTTGTTCAAGACGGGAGCTCGTTACTGAAATATGATTAAACAGGAATGCGCTGAATACCTGCATTGTTATCTGAGAATACCCCGACTATAGATTAGTGTCAGGCCGCACGCGGCGAGCGTTATTCTCCTGTGCTCTAGCAGCTGTCGAGTCTGCCATGCTGGAATAACAGCTTACTTCATACACTTGTAATCATATCATCAGATAGTCAGAGGAGGAGGATGTACAGTAGATCACAGCTTTGTTCTCTCCCACTAAGGTCGACACTTCGGGTGCTCTCAGAGGTTCGACGGTGCCGGAAGGGAGTTTGCTCACGCCTGGTTCCTCGGTGACATCCATTTTGACGATGACGAGCATTTCACAGCCCCCAACACGGGAAGTGGGATCAGCCTGCTTAAGGTAAGACTGTAAATCTAAATTTAGCCCCAGTGAAGGAGGCGTGGCCTATGTTCCATTCAACCCCACCGAAGAAGGCATGGCTTATGTGCCCTTAATTCATTCCCAGCAAACGATATGTGCTGTTATAGTCAGAGGAGGAAGCGAAGGAGGTGTGGCCTATTCACCAGTCAGTCCCAGTAATGTAGGAGGTTTGGCCTAGGTTCCATTCAGCCCCATTAAAGGAGGTGTGGCCTATGTGCTATTCATCCCCAGTGAAGGAGACGTGGCCTATTCACCAGTCAGTCCCAGTAATGTAGGAGGTTTGGCCTATGTCCTATTCAGCCCCAGTGAAGGAGGCGTGGCCTATTTGCTAGTCATTCCCAACGTAGTAGTCATGGCCTATGTGCCATTTAGCCGATATGACAAGGGTGTCGCCAATTTGCCAATCGTTTCCAATGTAGGAGGCATGACCTATGTACCATTCAACCCCCATGAAAAATGTGTTGCCTATTGCCAGTAATATAAAATGTAGGAGTTGTGGCCTATATGCAATTCCGCCCCAAGGAAGGAAGCATGGCCTATGTGCCATTCAGCACCTATGAAAAGGCTGTGGCTTATTTTCCAATCATTCCTAATGTAGGAGGTGTGGTCTATTCACCAATCAGTCCCAGTAATGTAGGAGGTGTGGTCTATTCATCAAAAAGTCCCAGTAATATAGGAAGCGTGGCCTATGTGTAACATGTTTCCCATGTTAAGTCCCAGTGAAGGAGGTGTGGTGATTTTTAATCGTTATTAAATTTGGCACTCTACTGAATCACATTGCACCTCACTGAATTCGTGTCAGTTTCTAGATGTTACTGTGTTTAACAAACATTAAGAAATGAGACACGGGTGTGAACAAAGAAAAAAAGAGTCCTTCACCAATGGAACAAAGATCTCTAATACTGTATCTGCAGGGTTTATATGGAATATTTGCTGATCGGATATTTTTCAGGTTGCTGTGCATGAAATCGGCCACGTGCTGGGCCTTCCTCACATTTACCGCTCAGGATCCATCATGCAGCCCAGCTATCGGCCCCAGGATGACGGCTTTGAGCTGGACTGGCTCGACAGGAAGGCCATTCAGAACCTCTACGGTAAGTACAATTGACTGAGTACTGGAGTGTGACCTGGAGTAGGTGTGTGTGTGTGTGCGACAGAGCACAAATTTCCAGAACTGGAGGACAAACCCAGCAAAGCTTAGTATCTATATTGCTCATACACATCATGAACATCTTTTTTTTTTTTTTTCCAGTTTATTAGTATTTACATGTGATTAATGGAAACCTAGCGCTGTATTTTAGTTATCGGTTAGCGGGTGTGAGTCACAGGGGGATGTTGTTACCGAGAAATCCAGCGTAGAATCAGTAGCGACGTCGGTGCAAATGCTGGACTCAAAGGACTTCCCAGAATGCACTGCAGCTATACAACATCACAGACTCGGCTAGTTATCAGTTTACAAGACGACAAGTGCAGATCCGTTCGAACTGTTTTAATAAACAATATGATACTAAAAACCCAAAGCTAACTATTTTTAGCCGGCGATATTTCTCCAAATGATACCAGTCCCATTGTAATTCGATTCGGAATATAAAAGCTCTAATAAGCATGTTATCAGATTCATCAGTTTACAAGCGGTATAATTAATGTACGTATTGTTTTATATATTATATTGTTTTATATATATATATACATATATCAACTCTAAAGTGGCTCACAGATTGCTATTATAAATCTCTCTAGATGACAATTCATTAAGGATAATGATCGCTTTGCTGCAGAAAAGGCAAGCGTGAGACATCACGTTCTGCCCAAGCGAGTCCCAGCAGAGCAGCTGCTGTCACATCCATCAGCGTTATAATGGGATGTGTTTTGGGAGGTTCATTACCGCTGACTGGCCCTCATGTTGCTGATCATTTCGGTCCTGAAAGTAAAACTCGGCTATAAAAAGTGCCGTAATGACTTGTAAATAAAGTCTGTCATTTCCTGTAGAGTCAAAATCAGCGAGTAACGGGAAACAACAGTACGGGTACGACTTTATTCAGTGACGTCTTTCTGTGTTTATGTTTACACTTCAGCGTTGGATTTGCGTATCGATGAACAGTTTAATTATCGATCGGACTGCGGTGAAACTAATATAGATTAAGGGCTCTTAATTGTAGTTACACAGTTAAGTGCTGTTGAATTCTGGATTGCGGTCGAACGGTCTTTAGTAGAGCGACTTGTGTGTTTAGGGTCGTTGTCTTGCTCTTTGTGATTACTCTTGAGATTCGGCTCACGGACAGATATCCTTTTGAATTCTCTGGAATAATTCAGAATTAATGGCGAGTTGTCGTGGCCCAGATGCAGCAAACCAGGCCCAAACCACCATACTACCACCACCATGTTTCACCGATGGGAGAAGGTTCTTACACTGGAATGCAGTGTTTTTCTTTCTCCAAACATAACGCTTCTCATTTAAACCAAAAATACTATTTTGGTCTCATCTAACCACAAAACATTACTCCAACAGCATTCTGGCTCGTCCATGTGATCTTTAACGAACTGCAGATGTGCAGCAATGTTCTTTTTGGAGAGCAGCGGTGTTCTCCTTGCAACACCATTGTTTTCTCCTGATGGTGGACTCATGAATATGAACATTAGCCAATGTGAGAGAGACCTTTAGTTGCTTGGAAGTTCCCCTGGGTTCCTTTGTGATCTCGTGGACTATTACATGTCCTGTTCTTGGAGAGATCTTTGTTTGTCTCCGCTCCTGTGCAGGGAACGATGGTGTTAAATTTCCTCCATTTCTACACAATCTGTCTGGCTGTGGATGGGTGGAGTCCAAACTCTTAAGAGATGGTTCTGTGACCTTTTCCAGCCTGATGAGCTTCAACAACTCTTTATCCGAGGTCCTCAGAAATCTCCTTTGTTCGTGCCATGATGCACTTCCACAAACACGTGTTGTGAAGATCAGACTCTGATAGATCCCTGTTCTTTAAATAAAACAGGACGCTCCCTCACTCACACCTCATCGTCATCCCAACCATTAAAAACACCTGACTCTAATCTCACCTTCAAATTAAACTGATAATCCTAGAGGTGCACATACTTTTCCCACTCACTCACAGATATGGAATATTGGATCATTTTCCTCATTAAATAAATGACCAAGTATAATATTTCTGTCTGATTTCTTTAACTGGGTCCTCTTTGTTTACTTGTAGGACCCGTGTGAAAATCTGATGATGTTTTAGATCATATTTATGTAGATATATAGAAGATATATATATATATAACAAAATGTGGGGTGTGAATACTTTCGAATGCAGTGTATACATACGTTATCTAAAGTAATAAATATATTAACAGTGTAACAGTGGTCATTGCTGTACTTCATGTATCATATAGACAATTTCTTTCAGCAAGGCCTGTAACCTGCTCAGCTCAGTTTGGATCAAAGCATCTGGTTCTTGGATTAGATTGTATTTGAGGTTCAGGCCTCATGTCTGCGCTCAGCCTTTCCGTTTCGTTCTGTTCCTTCACGTTCAGGAGGGTGCGGGGGTCGGTTCAGCACCGTGTTTGACTGGATCAGAAAGGAGAGAACGGCGTACGGCGAAGTGGTCGTGCGCTTCAACACCTACTTCATGCGCGACGGTCGGTACTGGCTCTACGAGAACCGCAGCAACAGAACTCGTTACGGAGATCCGGTGTCGGTGCAGGTCGGCTGGCACGGACTCCCGTCGTCCGGCGTGGACGCCTACGTGCACGTCTGGAGCCGCGACACGGACGCAGTGTATTTCTTCAAAGGTAAACTCGAACGCCGGACGTGAACCGGTTAAAGTACGATCGTTCGTGTTTCATGATCAGGTTGATCGGACGTGTCGTGTGCGCTGTAGGAGCTCAGTATTGGAGATACGACAGCGAGAACGATCAGGCCTTCACTGAAGACGCAGACGGCCAGCGTTACCCCCGTCTCATCTCCGAGGGGTTCCCCGGCGTACCGAGCCCCATCGACACGGCCTACTACGACAGGAGAGACGCTCACATCTACTTCTTTAGAGGTTCCATGGTAAGAGCTGGAAAGTATAATCCTGAGAAATACGTGTCCAATGCAGTCACATTTTAATCGTGAATTTCCCCTCAGGTTTACATGTTCGACGTCAAAGCTAACAGGCTAGCCGCTAAATCTCCTAGGAAAATGACCGAGTTGTTTCCTGCCCTGACCCCGGGCGACCATCCTACGAGCAACCTGGACGCCGCATATTTCTCGTACACCCACAACGCCCTCTTCCTGCTAAAGGGCGCCTCCTACTGGAGGGTGGCGGGAAGGAGGGAGCGCAAGACGAAACGCTCGCTGCCTTACAACAGCCTGCTGCCGAGTCGAGACGTGCAGCAGCAGTGGTTCGACATCTGCGACGTACACGCCGGAGCTCTGAAAACGAGCCGCCGGTGACGGAGGGGTCAGCGCAAGAACGAGCACCGTCCACCAGTCAGAGACTGCGGTTTAGAAGCTCTCGCGATTCACCGGTCATATACGAAGACTATCACACACAACTAAAACAAACAACGTAGTATTTTTGTCTAAGCAGCGCTGCTGTGCACGGGTAGATCTGTGCACAACATACATTTCCTGCAGCATTTTAGACGTTTATGTAAACACGAAAGCACTACAGATGACTCCAGACATCCATAAGACAAGATTTAAAAAGGAGGTACAGTCAGGTCCATAAGTATTTGGACAGCGAGCGTTTTCGCAATATTGCCTCTGTATATGTGATCGAAGTGTAGACTTTCAATTCAAAGGGTTTAACAAAAAATATTGCATTAACTGTTTTGGGAATTACAGCCTCCATTTTCTTTTCTGTTAAATGTCTGGTTTCATGTACTGGACCCTAACCATCATAAAAGGGATCCGGTCAGGACCCTCGGTTGATTACATGCCGTTTGTTCCACGAATACGTAAAAAGGAACAGTCCGTGTATTCAGAGTATTCAAATGGCATTACAGAATATCGTTTACAAGGCAGTCTTAGCGAGAACCGGACGTAGCGAGAGCGGTCAGCGGTTTTCATTTCCATTTACGCATTTTATGCGAAAGCAGCTTTGATCTTCCGCAGCCATCTTGGAACCAGAACGGCAGCCATCTTGGAACCCTATTATCAGCAAATCAAGAGAAAATGATTCATAATAACTCACGCTGCCAATAACCAACGCAACGTTCGTAGGCACGTTGTGACGCGAGTGTTTTTGTACGAATCCGTAACGCAAACCCGAGTCGGACCCTCACGACGCGATTTAGACGTGTTCTGACACGTTCGCAAAGTCCATACGGTTTTACAGAATATAAACGTGTAAAAACGCAGGCGCGGAGAGCTGTAGAGGTCTAGAGCAACGTTTCATTTTATGCACCGTTTCCTTATTTATAATCCTATTTATCAGTGGACCAAAAAAAAAACAGTGTTTACTTCCTGTTTGTGTGAATTGAACTGTTGTTTTTTTTTAATTTAATAATTGTTTATTTTTTGTACGAGAACAATAAAATGACATCTCTTGGATTCATATCTGTAGAGAGAGTACAAGAGAGTTTAAATAAAGTTCAAGTGGTATTGGTTTTTCTGCATGATAGCGTGCACGCGTGTGTGTGTGTGTGTGTGTGTGTGTGTGTGTGTGTGATGTCCAGATGTCTCAGTAATAAGCTGTGTGAACATAGTCGTGCTCTTTTTGATGCAGTTCATATTCACTGTGTGTGTGTGTGTGTGTGTGTGCGTGTGTGTGTGTGTGTGTGTGTGTGTGTGTTTTCTAGCCTATTAAAGCTATTAAAGTGAAGCGAAGCTGCAGGCGTATAGATCACGCAGTCAGTGTGTGTGCAATTCAAGTCTTTGTTCTGTTCATTCACTCTGCTGGCCGGAGCAGATTAAACTCCCGCTGGTGAATGACCTTCTCCTATTCTTCTCTCTCTCTCTTTCTCTCTCTCTCTCACACACACACACACACACACATCACTGACCAGTGCAAAGGCAACAGTCGCGTTGTTAGACGAGCACACAGAGCACCGCCAGTGAGCGTGCTCGTCAGAAATGAGCCGTGTGTCTGAGTGCTCAGTGCTCGCTGAAGTGAAGTGCTTTCACATGCGACAGTTTCCCTGCCTCACTGCTCATCACGTGCCAGTTCCTTCACGCCACCTTGAACACAGTTTTTAGGTTTACGTCACGCAGTATCGCAGCGTATCGGATGAGTGGGAGCGAAGGGGCGTGATAGGACGGCATATATCGATCGTTTTGATAGTAACATATGATTAGATGTGTGTTGTGGATAGCACAGTGATAATTTAGTGGTAGAAATATCAGCTTCAGTGATGCTTCATCTTCTCAGCCATCGTTTCTTATCTCCGTGAGGGGAATCAATTTAGCCAATTTGGTATCTAATTATTTTTGTTAATCACCGAATTGTTTGTTTTTATTTGCTACACGGTGGCCTAGCGCGTTCGCCTCACACCTCCAGGGTCGGGGGTTCGAGTCCCACCGTGGCCCTGTGTGTGTGGAGTTCGCATGTTCTCCCCGTGCTGCGGGGGTTTCCTCCGGGTACTCCGGTTTCCTCCCCAAGTCCAAACACATGCATGGTAGGCTGATTGGCGTGTCTAAAGTGTCCGTAGTGTATGAATGACGAGGCGTTTCCACCCACAGATCCAGCTCGGATACGAGCTTCACACAGGAAGGTGCAGAAAACAAAAAACACTGGACGAGCGACAGTTCTGTGGGCGGAAACGCCTCGTCGATGAGGGAGATCAGAGGGAAAGGGGCAGAATGGAAGTCTAAAGTAAGGCATATAATCGCTCTTTATAACCGTGGTGGGGGGGGGTGAGCTACAACAGCAGAAGAACACATCAAGCTCCACTCCTGTCGGTCAAGAACAGGAAACTGAGGTGATCATGAGCGTCATACGTCGTGCTGCTGCCACACGATTGGCCGATTAGATAACTGCATGAATGTGCCGGTGTACGGACGTTCCTATTAAAGCGGACATCGATAGAGTGTTCAAAAGACTAGTTCAGGATGAGTAATTTTTTTTTTTCTTGGAATTGTTTTCCTGGACTTTTGAACATCTCCAAAAGTCTTGTTTGTTTGTTTGTTTGTTTGTTTGTTTGTTTTTTCTGTAGATATTCCATCATATTGATAGAATTTCCATAATACTAAAGGACAGGAAGCAAAAAAGAGAGAGGACTGGAGGAACATACGGAGGTTTTTTTTCCGCTTCAGTTGGTTGGTTAATTCCAGGCTGTTGCAGGTAATTATTGGAGACGTTCCTCTCGCCGCAGGAGTCGCTGCTTTACAGTCATTGATCATCGATCCAACGTTTTCCTCATTATAGAAATGTTTAGGCGTGTTTTTTTTTCCGGTTTTGAAAATCATAACGTCCTCATCTTCGTGGAGGAATGCAAGGCGAGTGTATTGTGGAGTGTAGTGCTACTTGATTTAAGGAAAAACAGGATAATGCTACAAAATGTTCAATTCAATGCAATTTGATTTGTGTAGCGCGTTTAACAGTGGACGCCGTCTCAGAGCAGCTTTACAGAAACATATAAACACAGGATGGAGATTTTAAGCGTGTGAATTTATCCCTATTGGGCGAGACGGTGGAGACGGTGGTGAGGGAAAACTCCCTGAGATGATACGAGGAAGAAACCTTGAGAGGAACCGGACTCAGAAGGGAACCCGTCCTCATCTGGGGAACGACGGAGAGTGTGAGAGTAAAAGAAAGTTCATTATGGTGTTTATATGAAGTCTGTGTGTTGAACTAGTCCACTGTTCACTAAAGGAGACCTGAGTGTACGACTGCACGTGGTAATCGCACTCCCGAGGCCATCGCTAAGGCAACCGGAGTCCCAGCGACCACAGCGAGAACGTCCATGTGGAATTGAGGTCCAAAACCATTTCCATGATATTTCAAGCGGTACCGTCCTCAGCGTTCTCCAGGATGTAGCCTCCAGATATTGAGAGCTCCATCCAATGGTAGGGCATCAGGATGGATCAGGCGGGTCCGAATGTTTACATTAAATCATCCGTGCCCTGTCCATTTGTAATCATAGTTAAAAAAAGAGGCGTGTGTGTGTAGGCTGAAATGGACAACTCATGCACATATTTTCCATGTGAATGTGCTGTCTAACACTAATCTGATGTGGCTCCGCCCACTCAGATGTGATGGATGATCTTTGACCTGACATAAATACCGATATGCCGGTGCTGTCATGTTGAGTGACAGCTGTGAGAGGAGGTGTGAATGGAGTGGGTGGTGTGTGTGTGTGTGTGTGTGTGTGTGTGTGTGTGTGTGTGTGTGTGTGTATTTCTGAATGAATGCATAGGTCCTGCATGACTTCTATACGTGCCTCCACCTAACGTTTCTTTATCACTGCCAGTGTGAGCACACACCTCACTGACGGAGAACGAAAACAGATGTAGGATGTAGAATGTAGACTGGGTCTGCACCCTTGTTTTTTCTTTGTTTGTTTGTTTGTTGTTGTTTTTAAAAATTAAAAGCCACTGCACCATACTCATCAGTGTCACATGACCACCTGCACCCGATTTACGTTTCAGTTAATGAGCACACTAGTATATAGGCCACTGTTTGCACTGCTTTACCCTTGCACCATACCTTTGTCCATGCTGCCGTACTTTGTCTTTCCACAGTGTTTTGTTTCCTTGTTGCAGAGCGTTCCGTCTGTTTGTTGGTTATTAAATGTTTAAGAATCTGCGCTTGCTTCCGTCTCTACCTCTGAATCGTGACAGCAATGTTTTAAACGTGGACTGACAAATGATCTGTGTGATCTTCCTGAATCTGAATTTCCTGATCACACACCTTGTTTTTTTTTTTCAAAATGTGAGGACGTTATTTATCTCTTTCACGTGTAGGGTTGCCAAACATGGTGTTCCATTTCATCGAAGGCGCACTGATAGGATTCCCCACTAGAGGGCACTCTTACAGATAAAACGCGTACTATACATAGGACTATACATAGTACTATACATAGAACAAAATTGAACTTCTTGGCCTGGGGGGAAAAAAAGCGTTACTTGTGGTGGAAACCTAACACTGCTGATCCCACTGAGAACGCCGTCTTCACTGTGAAGCACGGTGGTGGTAGCATCACGTTAACCTTTACCCTTGGCTTCTTGGTTGTCCTCTCTGACTAATCCCCTCTTTACAAAGAAGGATTCACCCACATTCGCCCCCCTGATTGGGTCTTCTGGATCATCGCATATCCTTCCCTCATTCGTCAAGCGATTGCCAACGAATCTCATTTCGAGCGGCGTAAGCCCTACACGGAACGCCGGTTTGGACTGACAACCGACTTCCTGTTTACACTTCGCATGCCCAGTGTGCACGAATAGTCACGTGACATGCGTATTCAGTCGTGTAGTGTGGACGGAGATCGTTTCTGAAACACGGCGGAAACGCCAGTGTGGACGAGGATCGTTTTCGAGCTAGCGCAAAACAGGGCCTGAGTCACGGTTGTTGTACGGTTGTGGAGATCTGAAGGTCCAGCGTTTTACAGAGACATGTCTGACCGTGACAGGAGCTACACGCTTATTTATACGTTTCAACCTTGTACACAGAAAGGTCGAATAAAGTAAATGAGGTCATTTGGTTGTTTATGTTTTGGAATTTATGCATCAAAGAGTTAAATCCCCGCCCCCCTCCCAAACCCCCCACCCCCCTTCTGCTTTATTAACTGCAGGTCTCTTTCAGTTTAACTATTTTATTGTAATTATTAAATTATTTCAATTTGTTCTGTATCTAACATGGTTTCAGTCTGAGAGCTGTGTGTGGTGTGTGTGTGTGTGTGTGTCTGTGTCTGTGTGTGTATGTGTGTTTATGTGAGAGTGCAGGTTTCACTGTACATACACTCGCACATATGGTCCTATTCATTCTATTTAAAGTGTTACTGGTGATAATTGGTTTCTGTCTTTTAACTGGTTTAATTGCTAGGCGCACGGTGGATTAGTGGTTAGCACGTTCGCCTCACACCTCCAGGGTCGGGGGTTCGATTCCCACCTGTGTGTGTGGAGTTTGCGTGTTCTCCCTGTGCTGTGGGGGTTTCCTCCGGGTACTCTGGTTTCCTCCCCCAAAGACATGCATGGTAGGCTGATTGGTGTGTCCGGAGTGTGTATGTGATTGTGCCCTGTGATGGATTGGAACCCTGTCCAGGGTGTACCCCGCTCCCTGGGATAGAAGATGGATGGATGATTTAATTGCTGTTCAGTAGTAGTTGTTAATATGTGGGTGTGGTATGCCATAAAAACCTGTGCTGTGTGTTCAGACCACCTACCTGCTCCTGCACACTTGTCCACACACTCGTCTTGCTGTGTGCACATTTATTATAGTCTGTTATACTGTTTAAATCCGAAGATCACGTGTTGACGGTGTTGAATTCTCTGCGTGTAATCTCTGCTGACCGACGACCGCTCGGATACATTCCCGAGCATCCATACAGCAGTGACGGGACTAATGTCCCGCAACGATGAGACATAGTCCAGGCTAGAGGTGGAACAACTGGACGCCTGGTGCAGAGCCAACAACCTCTCCACCAGTGTGAAGAAAACAAAGGATTGTGGATTTCAGGAAAGTCACTAGGGGGAGTCTTCTCGCCCGTCTTTACACTGGAGGAACAGCTCGTCCCTAGCTTCAGATACCTGAGGATACACATAAATAACCACCTCACCTGGCACACCAACACACCAAGGCCCGACAACGACTGTACTTCCTGAGGAGGCTCAAGTGGGCTGGATTAGCTAGCACAGTCCTCACATCCTTCTACAGGTGCGGAGTGGAGAGCATCCTTACATCATGTGTCACCGTGTACGGAAACTGCTCCGCTGCAGACAGGTGTGTGTGGAAAAAAACACACTTGTTACTTGATGTGGTTCAGCTGAAGTGCACTGTTTTAAAGAGGTCCAGGGATCGGTACTCTAGACAGGGATCTGTATTTGAAAACAGCTTTCTGATCGCTGCCTCACGTTCCTGATTGTCGCCTTTCTGCGGGAGCTCTATTTTTTGTCGATAAATTTTAAACTACATTTCTATTCAAAATCTTTTTGCCTCAACTGCCTCTGTCTCGGTGTCTTGAGCGTAGTTGTGAATGATTCCTTGGTGCTGATGCTGATGTGGATTTGACTTTGGGCGATAAAAAAAATAGTTCTCAAAGCGTGAGGTGAAGCACAAAATCCTCCGCGGGCGCTATTATTTGTACAGCACGCTTTAGGAACAACCCACATCACATTACGGAGCATAAATGGTGTGCACTTATATAGTAAGTGTCTCATTCACACGCACACACCAATGGTGCAAGGCGCTAACTTGCTATCGGGAGCAACTTCAGTATCTTGTCAGCGTCTCGCCCAAGGACACTTCGGCATGTGGAGTCACGTGGGCCGGGAATCGACCCGCCAACCCTACGATTGGTGGACGACCCGCTCTACCACCTGATCCACAGCCGCTTGTTAATTCAGTGGGAACTTGGGAAACATATCTGCTTCCATGAAGCTTTTGTGGTTGGCTTTTTGTTTTATTCGCCGCTCTGTTCTTTTTGTATAATTATTCGTTTCTTTAGCCGGTCCTCAGCTGTGTGTGCTGTCCATCCAGTTCTAGCTTTCAGTCTGTGGGGAAAAAAGGTCACATTTTGCTTGTTAAAAGTACTTATTTTTGACATTTCAACACTCACTTGAATGAACCCAGCCTCCGGGCGCCAGCTTTCATCACCTTGTTCTTCTTGTTAAAATGAAACGCGTTTGTAAGGATTTGGATCGGCGTGTAGACCCGCAGTAGTAACGCGGGTGGCCGTAAGAAATGTCAGAGCTGCGGAGAAAAACAGGCCATTATTCCACACGCTGCTAGGCTAATGAAGTTGGGTAGGGAGGGGGGAGGGGTGCTACGTTTCTCTCATTACCTTTTCATTAAAGGTAGGGCTGGAAAATAGCCGTCGCTATGGAGACAAAGGAGCGGGAAAAATAGTCTCAGTGCGTCATGCATTATGGACTGCGTTGTTTACTGGACTGATGGGATGCAGAGGTGTCTTTCATTTACGATCTCAGCTCAGTCGTAAGCTCGGGTAGGGCCGATACTGCACGTGTGTGTGTGTGTGTGTGTGTGTGTGGGGTTAATAAGCGACGTGAAAGTGGACGTGATGTGATCTGATGTAAGGTTTAACACCTGAGAAGGGTTCGTCCCGATTCCCTACAATCGATGTGGAAAGAAAAGCAAAATGTGTAACAATTCACACCAATCAGTTTAGCAAGAAAACTGATCGATTGAAGGTTAGGGTGAGGGGGCGGGGTTAAATTTCATACTCACTTCTTGCGACTTTATTCGACGTTTCATTTGAACAAACTTCAAGAAACTGTAACGGGAACTAGCATGAAGGACGACTGGAACGCGGAACTCAACGGGTATAGAGTATAACGTTAGATGACGGTTATTCCGAGGGGCGGGGTTTGTTTAAAGACTAAATGTACAAAAATATATATATATATATATATATATATATATATATATATAAAATACAGTACACAGAAAAGAATGTTTCAGTTTTTTAAATAAAAGTATGTCAGTTATTTATAACGAGTTATCCAACTTTAAATGTGCTTGAGTATGTCTGTGAATTTCCAGGAAGTTAAAAGGTGATATTTTTTATTTTTCTGGAAACGGTTACGATTTATAAATACGAGGCCGACAGAGTACACGATGAATTTAAGGTTGTATTTAGAACAATGGACTCCTGTATGTCAGTTCACTGAGATTTCCTACAGTTCTTTCTATATATTTCTTTCATATAACGTTTTATAGATGCTAGATTTATATACGCTCACTGGCCACTATATTAGGAACTGAAATAAAGTGAGCAAAAAAGCCCAGGTGATTAGTCAGCTATCTTCCGCTGTCATGGACAGTAGACTCAGATTCCCGTTCTCGGCTGACGGGACTGGACCTGATGTGGTCGTCTGCTGTTGTCACATATCGTGCATTTTTAGATGCTTTTCTGCTCACCACGGTTGTAAAGAGCGGTTATGAGAACGACCTTTCCTCTTCCTGTCAGCTCGGACCGATCTCGCCGTCCTCATCGACAGCGTGTAGAGACTGTTCGCATGAAAATCCCATGAAATCGATTCAAAATGTTCTGAAATTCTCCGCAGCCACTATCGAAGTCATGGAGATCGCTGACTGAGTGAGATGTCTTCTCCATTCTGAACATTAACTGAAGCTCGTAACCCGTATCTGTATGATGTTATGCGTTGCTCTGCTGCTACGTGATCGACCGATAACCGCATGAATGCAAGCTATACCGGTGTTCCTAATAAACTGACCGGTGAGTGTACACGAGAAGAAAAAAAGCACAATCGTGTCTTCTTTGCACAATAAAATGCACAACGATCTATTCATCTAATGATCTGTTAGCAAGAATTGATCAGAATTACGTTGTTTACGCCTCCTTATGAAAATCTCATCGTCGTGATGAACAAGTCTAGTCCGGTTCCTTCTCGGTGTTTCTTTCTCGACGCCGTCTCAGCGCGTCCGACATGATAATACGCTGAATACGATCTGAAACGAAGCACGAGCACGGAATAAAACCTGCTTTCGGCGGCACCGACATGTCGCACCGGTCTAATTTCCTCGTTATATCGGTGCTGGAATGGCTGTGGTCTCATCTCCTCAGCAGAGCGCCTGATGACCGGCCATCATCACCTGCGACAGCACAGAGACGTGATTATTACAGAACGGCACGTAAAAGGACGTCTGGCTCTAACGAGAGTTCCTTTATTAGCCATTTTCTACATGGCAGCAGAATGCTTTGCGTATTGTGTCGGTCATCCTCGTTGAAACGCTCTGAATGAGAGGAATGTGCTGTGTGAGTGCGAGCTAAAAGGCAGGATAGATAATGGACGTGCATGCGGTCGCACCAAATGAAGGCTGCGTTTTATACGCTTGTGAAATATCATAAAGACAGAACTACACAACGGCAGTATAATTACACCTGACTGACACACTCATACATGCGTGTTGAACGTCGCATTCCAGATTTATTCCCCGCTCTGTGCTGGTATAATAACCTCCTCCACTCTTCTGGGAAGGCTTTCTGCTAGATTTCCGGGCGCGGCTGTGGGGATTTGTGTTCGTTCAGCTACAAGAACATTAGTGAAGATGAGGTCAGGCGCTGATGTCGATGTGAGGAGGCTCCAGTTCATCCCAAAGGTGTTCAGTAGGGTTGAGGTCAGGGATCTGTGAAGGACACTTTATTCTTCTACCTTCTTCCAACCTCACAGCACGTCTTCATGGAGCTCGCTTTGCGTACAGGGGCATCGTCATGCTGGAACAGTGTTTGTACTTCTTAATTCCAGGGACGGGAAAACAGCATACAATTCTATACAATTATGTGGTAAAAGTTTGGAGAAGAAGCACATATAGAATGGGTGTGATGGTCGGGTCAACTCATAACCTCATGACACCACCTTATTTCCATACAACAACATCTCAGGCTCCAAATAATCTGCTAACACCACTTGATATATTAGAATAGAGTGAGACCTCCTTTTCTTTTTCCTTTTTTTTCTTATATTCTAAGAGATTTGATGTGTTCTGCTTGGCACGGTACTGTCCGACCTCTTGATCCATTTTCTAAAAGAAATGCTATTCAGTTTCAGAAGGTGATTCAGAAGATCCAAGCCAGTTGCTGTAACAGTATGTCTGAATATTCGAAAATACATTCACAATCTGGAAAGACCTTTGTAATATCACAGTCCAAAACTGGATTTAAAGAGACGCTAATTAGTAAACGAATCACATGTAAATGAATCATACGTAAATGAATCACATGAAAATGTATCACTTGAATATGAATCACATGAAAATGAATCACATGTAAATGAATCACATGTAAATGAATCATACGTAAATGAATCACATGAATATGTATCACTTGAATATGAATCACATGAAAATAAATCTCATGAAAATGAATCACATGTAAATGAATCGTACGTAAATAAATCACATGAAAATGTATCACTTGAATATGAATCTCGTGAATATGAATCTCATGAAAATGAATCACATGTAAATGAACCATATGAAAATGAATAAATTAAAGACAAATAATCCAAAAAAAAAAAATACATTCATCCGACCGCATCATGAAGTATTCATCATGAAGTATCGAAATGTGTATCATATCAAGACACCACTGTTCTTATTTCCTCTCCGTACACCGTATGAATGATAGTGCTGCAGAAACAACCCCAAGAAGGCGTTCATGGCCTTCATCCTGACTTTGATGAAACCCCTCCTGAATTCGTTTAGCAGCGTGTACGGGAACATTATCATCTCGGAATATGGGAGCATGATGAGGGAAAACGTGTCTGCACCATCTGCTCCTGTAACATGCCTTCCTATTCTTCAGCCATTAGAAAAGCATGCAGAGCTACCATTGGTCCCAGAAGATGCCGGAACATAGCGTCATGGATCTGCTGCTGTTTAATCTTTAACACCTATTCTTTAGCAAACTCATCTGGATCCAGATTTTTCTTTCTTATTATATAAACGTTGTCCTCATTACACATGTTTACATGTTTTTGAATGTCACAGTGACTTACTTTTCATTTCCTGGTTTACTCCTGTGGGTGTCTGGGTGCATTCGGCCGGATAATCCGAAAGAAAAAGAAAAGCCTGTTTTTGAAGAACGTTTTTTGAATTTTTTGGTGGAGAGAATTTTAAAAAAGCATGTCATGTAAAAAACATAAATTTAAAAAAGCATACGGTCTGGACCATAGCGCCAGACGGACATTCACTAGCTAACTTGACCAACGATGTCTCCCACCAGCGCCGAACATTACCCCTCCCCACCAGCAGAGGTCACCATCTCCTGACTAATATACTACTTCCACGGTTCACTTCCTGTTTACTTCCTGGTTCAGTCTGTATACAAACTCACGGCCCATTCAGTCACTGGCTACGTTTGCATGCACATCAAATTCCGTTTAAGATTCTGATTACGATGTTCATATGCGTACAGGCATCGAAATATTCCCGTATACATGGATGTTGTACGTATGCCTGAGTTGCCGTTCCTAAAACCTAGCCTACAGCTACGCATCTGTTAGCACCCACAATTAATTACAGACTGAGCGTGTGCATATACGGTTGTGCCCAAAAGTTTGCACACCCCTTGCAGAATCGGCTAAATCTTAATACTGTTAATAAAATAAGACGGACGATAAAAATCCCATGTTGTTGTTTATTTAGTCCCGTCCTGAATAAACTATTTCACATAGGAGCAACAACGATGTTGGGAACGTCTTCCTAATAGAACTGACACTTGTGACCTGTCTACACCGGGTTCCTCAAGGGTTCTTGAGATGGTTAATGCTCGTAGCTGATCTTAAAGAGAACCATTTTGTTGTAATGTTCTAGACAGGACGTATACGGGTTCCCTCACAGAGAAACCAAAGGACTGTACAGTATGTAGCACGCTGATGCCTAATAACAGTGCACTAGAAGAAAGATTGCGTTGGGCAAGACATGACATTTCATGCTGCATTTGCGTCGGTCTTAGTGTGTAAAATGACATTTGAGTAAATGACACTGTATATGTACTGTATGTATTTAAAAAAAAAAAAAAAAAAGGTTAGCACATTGACAGGGTAGGAAATGGAGCAGGTCATGTGCCACATATCATCAGATACTCCACAGATCTGCCCCTTTTTCCTCATCCTCATCGAGGTTTGACTTCCTGCAGAGCTTTAATCATGGCTCTTGTTAAGTTTCCTCATCTGTCATAACACACTCGGAGTAAAGACTGTGTGGGAGAGAGAGAGAGAGAGAGACAGAGAGAGACAGAGAGAGAGAGAGAGAGAGAGAGAGAGAGACAGAGAGAGAGAGAGACTCTGGAGCTGACACACAGACGAGTGTGTGTTTCCTCCTGTGTCGGCCTGAGAGAAATAGAGACACACCATCATGTATTTATCGTCTATAGTTGATCATTTATTTATCATACTGTATATGAATGTATTTATTTCAGTGAAATGATATAATGTGAGTAAACGTTGAAATTTCAGCTTCTTAATGTGTAAAACACGCTGTTTCTACATTACCGTAACCCCCATCTGCTTATTATTATTATTACTATTATTATTATTATTATTATTATTATTGTTGTTGTTGTAGTTTTTGTTATTATTATTATTATTATTATTATTATTATTAATATCACGCTACTTCATAATCTGCTGGCTGCATTAACACTAAGAGTCTGTACACATTTGTGCTCTCTCTCTCTCTCGTTCACTCTCTCGTTCTGTCTCTTTCTCTCTCTATCTCTCTGCCTATCTGTCTTTCTTTCTTGCTTTCTATCTCTTTCTTTGTTTCTTACTCCATTTTCACTCTTTCTTTCTTTCTTTCTTATGCCATTTTCTTTCTTTCTTTCTCTTTCCTTCTTTCTTACTCCATTTCTTTCTTTCTATCTTTCTTCTTTCTTTCTATCTTTCTTATGCCATTTTCTTTTTCTTTCTCTTTTTTCTTTCTTACTCCATTTCTTTTTCTTTCTTTCTTTCGTTCTTTCTTTCTTTCTTTCTTTCTTTCTTTCTCTTTTTTCTTTCTTACTCTTTCTTTTGTTCTTACTCCCTTTTCTTTTTCTTTCCGTTCTTTCTTACTCCATTTCTTTCTTTCTATCTTTCTTTCTTTCTTCTTTCTTTCTTTCTTATGCCATTTTCTTTCTTTCTTTCTCTTTTTTCTTTCTTACTCCATTTCTTTTTCTTTCTTTCTTTCTTTCTTTCTTTCGTTCTTACTCCCTTTTCTTTTTCTTTCTGTTCTTTCTTACTCCATTTCTTTCTTTCTTTCTTTCTTTCTTTCTTTCTTTCTTTCTTTCGTTCTTTCTTTAACACGTGTATTGATTATTGGTTTTGCTGTATTTGGCATGAAGTCTTGATATTTCTGGACGTCAGTCTGTAAGTCACGGGTGCACAGATTTATCAGCGCTGAGCAGCCCTGCGTGTAGAGTTCTACATGTCTTACTTTATACATTTCTATAAATCTCTACCAAACACTAATGAGTACACACTCTACCCCAGACGTTATTATTTCTGTCATTCGCTCACCGCATGCTAATCCCGACTGCTGAATTAATTTTTTTTGGTAATCTCTGATGCACTTAATTCTCTCCAGTAGGCAGTAATTTGCATGAGAGTGTGAGTGTCACTGACATGGCGGTGTGCGTAAATGAGACAGGCTAATGTTTTATATCAACATGACAAAAACACCTCAATGTAGCTGCAAATTATCCTGGAATATTGTTCCAGGACTCATAAAAGCAGTCAAGCAGAGACTCTCTCTCTCTCTCTCTCTCTCCCTCTCTCTCTCTCACACACACTCTCTCTCTCGCCCTCTCACACACTCTCGCTCTCTCTCTCTCTCTCACACACACTCTCTCCCTCTCTCTCTCTCTCTCTCACACACTCTCTCTCTCTCTCCCTCTCTCTCTCTCACACACTCTCTCCCTCTCTCTCTCTCTCTCTCCCTCTCTCTCTCCCTCTCTCTCTCTCACACACACTCTCTCTCTCTCTCTCTCTCTCTCTCTCCCTCTCTCTCTCTCACACACTCTCTCTCTCTCTCTCTCTCTCTCTCTCTCTCTCACACACACTCTCTCTCTCTCTCTCTCTCTCTCTCTCACACACACTCTCTCTCTCTCTCTCTCTCTCTCTCTCTCTCTCACACACACTCTCTCTCTCTCTCTCTCTCTCTCTCCCTCTCTCTCTCTCACACACTCTCTCTCTCTCTCTCTCTCTCTCTCTCTCTCTCTCTCTCTCTCACACACACTCTCTCTCTCTCTCTCTCTCTCTCTCTCTCCCTCTCTCTCTCTCACACACTCTCTCTCTCTCTCTCTCTCTCTCTCTCTCTCTCCCTCTCTCTCTCTCACACACACTCTCTCTCTCTCTCTCTCTCTCTCTCTCTCTCTCTCTCACACACTCTCTCTCTCTCTCTCTCTCTCTCTCTCACACACACTCTCTCCCTCTCTCTCTCTCTCTCTCTCTCTTGCTCTCTCTCTCTCTCTCACACTCTCTCTCTCTTTCTCTCTCTCTCTTTCTCTCTGTCGCTCTCTCTCTCTCTCTCACACACACACTCTCTCCCTCTCTCTCTCTCTCTCTCTCTCTCGCCCTCTCTCACACTCTCTCTCTCTTTCTCTCTCTCTCTCTCTCTTTCTCTCTGTCCCTCTCGCTCTCTCTCACACTCTCTCTCTCTTTCTCTCTCTCTCTCTTTCTCTCTGTCCCTCTCGCTCTCTCTCTCCTTGTCATTATTGAAAACGATTTTTCACAGGCTCTTTAATTTGCACCCCTTGTTTCGATTCAATTTTCCAGCGCAGATTCGCAGACGATAAGTGTGACGACAGTTCAATTCCCAGCGGCACAGACGGAGGAGGAGTGAAATCACAACAAACTCATTTCACTTTAATATCTCACTCCTCGTGTGAATCCAGCTGATAAAGCGTCCATATTAAACACATCTCCATTCAGCATCAGTGTGTGTGTTATTAACCGAGGTAATGTGAGGACATAAACATTATTTCTTACAAAGCAGCTGCTTCATTTTTTACATTTATTTGGTAAGGTCATGGGCTTGTAGTGTTATTCTGTATGATCTCTGTGTCTGTCAGTCTCAGTGAAGGAGGCGTGGCCTCTGTGTCTGTCAGTCTCAGTGAAGGAGGCGTGGCCTCTGTGTCTGTCAGTCTCAGTGAAGGAGGCGTGGCCTCTGTGTCTGTCAGTCTCAGTGAAGGAGGCGTGGCCTCTGTGTCTGTCAGTCTCAGTGAAGGAGACGTACCCTCTGTGTCTGTCAGTCTCAGTGAAGGAGACGTACCCTCTGTGTCTGTCAGTCTCAGTGATGGAGGCGTGGCCTCTGTGTCTGTCAGTCTCAGTGAAGGAGACGTGCCTGCTGTGTCTGTCAGTCTCAGTGAAGGAGGCGTGGCCTCTGTGTCTGTCAGTCTCAGTGAAGGAGACGTACCCTCTGTGTCTGTCAGTCTCAGTGAAGGAGGCGTGGCCTCTGTGTCTGTCAGTCTCAGTGAAGGAGACGTACCCTCTGTGTCTGTCAGTCTCAGTGATGGAGGCGTGGCCTCTGTGTCTGTCAGTCTCAGTGAAGGAGGCGTACCCTCTGTGTCTGTCAGTCTCAGTGAAAGAGGCGTGGCCTCTGTGTCTGTCAGTCTCAGTGAAGGAGACGTGCCTGCTGTGTCTGTCAGTCTCAGTGATGGAGGCGTGGCCTCTGTGTCTGTCAGTCTCAGTGGAGGAGGCGTAGCCTATGTACCTGTCAGAGCACAGTGAAGGAGGCGTGGCCTCTGTGTCTGTCAGTCTCAGTGATGGAGGTGTGCCCACTGTGTCTGTCAGCTCAGTGATGTAGACGTGGCCTCTGTGTCTGTCAGAGAGCAGTGGAAGGGGCGTGGCCTATGTGTCTGTCAGTCTCAGTGAAGGAGGCATGCCCACTGTGTCTGTCAGTCTCAGTGATGGAGGCGTGGCCTCACAATAATCTAGGCTGACACTTTTATACTGAATTTTTTTTTTTCAGTGTATAGTATTGAAACAGCTCTAAATATAATCTTTTGGTGAATCTTTTCCTTTATTAGATGGTCATCATATCGCTCTGTAATCACATAAATACATTCTGTTAGAATTGCATATAAGAAATGTACTGTAGAAATATATTTTATTATATTTGATCTAATTAAAATATCAATTTGTAATGCATTATCAATTGTAGCAGATTACAAGGGCAAATGACATGATTGGGGATGTGATAACGATCTACACTCAGACAGCGTAAAGCTATCTGTGTAACGCTAACACTGCCTTATCACGCTGTAATATCATTCCTCTATTTGGCCCAGTACCAAGGTAATGTCAGAAAGAATAATGAAAAGAAGGAACAGATTGGGTGTGAGTGGCTTTTGAGGGGAAAAAACACAAGAAAGTAGGCCGAAGTGCTCAGGGCACGCTGGACCCCTTGGGCTGAGAACAAAAAAATTAGGGCATCCTTCTTCTGTCTCTCTCTCTCTCTCTCTCTCCCTCTCTCTCTCTCTCTCTCTCTCTGTTAATCTGTATTATGAAGCATAAAAACACTAAAAAATGATTTATGTGTAAAGACAGGAAGTGAGTCTGTATGCTAATCTTTTTTTATTTTAATGACGAGAAAGTATGTGAGCGTGAGAAAAAGTGAAAGAACAAGAAACGCCGTGAGATCAGATGTATGGAGGTGAATATCACGTCTCTGGAAAGTACGGGGGTTTCGAGAGGAGATATCTAATATCCTCAGCTGCTGTCAGTCTCTCTCTCGCTCTCTCTCTCTCTCTCTCTCTCTCTCTCTCTCTCTCTCTCTCTCTCTGTGGCCCTGTTTATTTTACAGCTAGTGATGCGTCACCCTAATAATCCCCAACAAACCCACAAAGTGGATTAGCGTAGTGTATCTGTGTGGGATTGGGAACGTTCTCTCCACAAGTACACAATATGGTGGTGTGAAATATCGGGTTTTTCACGATCAGGGGGCCATGAACGAAATGATACAGGCTGTCCCTACTCAAAAGTATAGACAGTGGATAGGAATTTTCATTCAATTATATAGTACAATAATATTAGCCATAATATTTCTCAGTGCAGATACGTAACATGCTGATGGATTTACATTGATCTAAAACAGATTTTACTGTGGATCAAGTACGATCCTCTTTTGTTATGTGACATCAGCAGCGACCGACAGCTTGGGAGAGTTTCTGGGGAAAAAAACCAGGAACAAGTCGTTTGAGATGTCATTCAGTGAAAAGAGCTGGAATTCCCATCACTAGTGCAATGACACTGCTGACTCTACTTTCGGATTCAGACAGCAGACTGGCTGACTTTTCACGCTTTCATGTAGGTTTGTTTTTTTTCTCGGCATAGAGAGATAAATATTGTTATGTTTGTGTCAAACGTATTCTAAAGTTGATCTGTAAGTGTCGGTCGGTCCTGCACGTCGGCTCGGAGGAGTTTTATCCCGTTCCTCAGTACAGAACAGCTTCAACTCTGGGGTGTTGGTGTGTTTCCTCACATGAACTGCTCGCTTCAGGTCCTTCCACAACATCTCTACTGGATTAAGGTCAGGACTTTGACTCGGCCGTTCCAAAACATTCATTTTATTCTTCTTTAAACATTCTTCGGTAGAACAATGTGTGTGTTTAGGATCGTTGTCTTGCTGCATGACTCACTTTCTCTTCAGATTCAGTTCACGGACAGATGTCCTGACATTTTCCTTTTGAATTCTCTGGAATAATTCAGAATTAATGGAATGTTGTCGTGGCCCAGATGCAGCAAACCAGGCCCAAACCACCATACTACCACCACCATGTTTCACCGATGGGAGAAGGTTCTTACACTGGAATGCAGTGTTTTTCTTTCTCCAAACATAACGCTTCTCATTTAAACCCAAATGTTCTATTTTGGTCTCATCTAACCACAAAACATTTCTCCAACAGCATTCTGGCTTGTCCATGTGATCTTTAACGAACTGCAGATGTGCAGCAATGTTCTTTTTGGAGAGCAGCGGTGTTCTCCTTGCAACACCATTGTTTTCTCCTGATGGTGGACTCATGAATATGAACATTAGCCAATGTGAGAGAGACCTTTAGTTGCTTGGAAGTTCCCCTGGGTTCCTCTGTGATCTCGTGGACTATTACATGTCCTGTACTTGGAGAGATCTTTGTTTGTTTGTTTGAGGGGAACGATGGTGTTAAATTTCCTCAATTTCTACACAATCTGTCTGGCTGTGGATGGGTGGAGTCCAAACTCTTAAGAGATGGTTCTGTGACCTTTTCCAGCCTGATGAGCTTCAACAACTCTTTATCCGAGGTCCTCAGAAATCTCCTTTGTTCGTGCCATGATGCACTTCCACAAACACGTGTTGTGAAGATCAGACTCTGATAGATCCCTGTTCTTTAAATAAAACAAGACGCTCCCTCACTCACACCTCATCGTCATCCCAACCATTAAAAACACCTGACTCTAATCTCACCTTCAAATTCAACTGATAATCCTAGAGGTGCACATACTTTTCCCACTCACTCACAGATATGGAATATTGGATCATTTTCCTCATTAAATAAACCACCAAGTATAATATTTCTGTCTGATTTCTTTAACTGGGTCCTCTTTGTTTACTTTTAGTACTTATGTGAAAATCTGATGATGTTCTGAGTCATATTTCTGCAGATATATAGAAAATAGTAAAGGGTTCACAAACTTTCGAGCACCACTCTAGATCATTCATAATGCTAGCTTGTTCTGAAGGTTTTTAAAGCCACCATTTACCTAGCTCTCCAATAAAAGAGTTCCTGGCTTCGTTTGTCCTTTGTAGAAGAAAATGAGTGCACGAGACTCTATTTAACACTGAGTTCAATCACATCCGAGAGTTACGCAGCCATGTCGACCGATTCCAGGGCTTTTTTTAGGTTGGACAGAAACAAGTCTGATGTCTTTAGTGGTCTTTCCTACATCGCATATGATGAGGGCTCGTGTTGTTGGTCTTTCTTTATAACCGAATTTGAGGGCAGCACCAAGGTGTCAAATCCAAGCGTCTGATCATCTTTAAGCAGTTTAACACACCTCCGGAAGAACATACGTACAGTACATCCACGTAACCAATCCACGTGATTGGTTAATATCACTCTCGTCGACAGGACAGAGAGCACAGCGACCTCACCATCTCGTACCATCTGATTCTGCACCACACTTCTCAAGACATTTCACGGAGCCTTCAAGAAACATGTAGTATCTCTAATCCTGAGTACCTTTGCCTGCTTACCTGTTGCACTAATTTACTCTATACATAACTGTACCTGACATGTCCACTGACTTTACATTTAATGTCCATTATAACTACATCCCT
This sequence comes from Ictalurus punctatus, assembly GCF_001660625.3. Classification (NCBI taxonomy): domain Eukaryota; kingdom Metazoa; phylum Chordata; class Actinopteri; order Siluriformes; family Ictaluridae; genus Ictalurus; species Ictalurus punctatus. The sequence continues at coordinate 27,673,426 of NC_030428.2, forward strand.
GTGGTTTCCATAACAACTGTTATCGCACCAAGAATACAGCTGCCATTTACCTAATTAATCTAATCAAGTCATAAACAGTGTGGAAACCGGGATATAATTATTGTCTTATTAATAGGTTGCAATTTACTCACGTTCGTATTTCACAGCAGACATCTTTTAATTAAGTCTGCATTTGATTAGTGTTCATTTGGCTACATTCTACCCACCCCCACCACGCGTGTGTCTCTAATATGGATCATCTATGCATTGGAACTTATTATGACTTCAGTGTACTATTTTGAGAACTTTTCATCATCTGCTGCTTTACATATTAGCGCAGTCGAGTTATACAACCAGTGCAGAAACAGACGGAGATGCTCATAGAATAAGACAAACAGACATTCACATCTGTTAGAACTGATGAAATAGAAAGGAAATGGTGGGGAATGGTGAGGGAATGGGGGAATGGTGAGGAAATGGTGAGGGAATGGGGGTAATGGTGAGGAAATGGTGAGGGAATGGGGTAATGGTGAGGAAATGGTGAGGGAATGGGGGAATGGTGAGAAAATGGTGAGGGAATGGGGTAATGGTGAGGAAATGGTGAGGGAATGGGGGAATGGTGAGAAAATGGTGAGGGAATGGGGTAATGGTGAGGAAATGGTGAGGGAATGGGGTAATGGTGAGGGAATGGTGATGAAATAGAAAGGAAATGGTGGGGTAATGGCGAGGGAATTGGTAATGGTGAGGAAATGGTGAGGAAATGGTGAGGGGATGGTGAGGGAATGGGGTAATGGTGAGGGAATGGTGATGAAATAGAAAGGAAATGGTGGGGTAATGGTGAGGGAATTGGTAATGGTGAGGAAATGGTGAGGGGATGGGGTAATGGTGAGGAAATGGTGAGGGAATGGTGATGAAATAGAAAGGAAATGGGGAATAGTGAGGGAATGGGGGAAAGGTGAGGAAATGGTGGGGAACGGTCATGAAATGAAAAGGAAATGGTGAGGGAATGGGTTAATGGTGAGGGAATGGTGATGAAATAGAAGGGAAATGGTGGGGAAATGGTGAGGGAATGGGTTAATGGTGAGGGAATGATGAGGGAATGGGTTAATGGTGAGGGAATGATGAGGGAATGATGAGGGAATGGGGTAATGGTGAGGGAATGGTGAGGGAATGGGTTAATGGTGAGGGAATGGTGAGGGAATGGTGATGAAATAGAAAGGAAATGGGGAATAGTGAGGGAATGGGGGAAAGGTGAGGAAATGGTGGGGAACGGTCATGAAATGAAAAGGAAATGGTGAGGGAATGGGTTAATGGTGAGGGAATGATGAGGGAATGATGAGGGAATGGGGTAATGGTGAGGGAATGGTGAGGGAATGGGTTAATGGTGAGGGAATGGTGAGGGAATGATGAGGGAATGGGGTAATGGTGAGGGAATGGTGAGGGAATGGGGGAAGAGGGGGAGAGAATTGGGGAGAAACGGTGAGGGAATGGGGGAGGAGGGGGAGGGAATGGTGAGGGAAAAATCTTATTCAACTAGCAGGAAATAAAACATGTAAACGTTGACATAAATTACTTTTCCAAAAAAGCAGCCCAAATAGACTGAGTCATCAATTAGCAACACTGCATTATATTGCAACTCTTTACTCTTTTTTATAGGTTATAGTATTTATGACCTTCTTTATGAAATGATCTGAGAACATAATGCTTTTGGAGCACAGTCTGTTTCTTAAAAAGGTTCTCTGGTTCTGTGAACAAACACAGCTTCATGAAGAAAATCGGTTATTTCTGAACTTATTAACAACAGCAGCGGATTTAATTTACTGCCTTAATTATTCCACCGCTGTTATGTTCTCTCTTTTACTTTCCAATACCCCCCCCCCCCTCTCTCTCTCTCTGTTGATATTAATGGTGCAATAACAGAAGGCAGGTCTGAATGCAGGATGTATTATTCACCTTTTCTCGCTCTGCAATGAGTTCCTCACATAGATGCTGATATTTCATTTTCTCACTTTTTCTGTCTTTTTTTTTTATTTAAAGAAATAATTGATGTAGGAAACAGGACGAGGGAATGAAATAACAGTGTCTAGGGTTCTCGCTAACATCGTTTTGAGCGCATTATAACAGATGTAAGGGAAACATCTTTTAATATATTTCTAAACAATTATATCACAACAGCTAAACCGTGTGAGTTGACCAGAAGCCTTAAGTGAAGTTAATTAGGGAATTAGTTTATTACCTTAATTAGCGCAAATCTCTTTGTTTACGCATGTTCAAGAAAATGCTAGTGATGCATGTAATATATTTTGTGCACCTTAATAATTCAGTGTATGTACAGAAATCTACACAACTGCACACGTGTAGAACTGAACAAAGTAGCTTTAATGTTACTGTACACAAATAATGACATTAAACAAGAACACTAATAAAAAACAAGAGCACTAATAGACTGTAGCTCATTCTCCTTAAGGTTTCGACATGCTGTGTGAAGTTCTGCGATGCTTTTCTGCTCACCACGGTTCTACAGAGTGGTTTTTAAGTTACCGTAGCCTACCTGTCAGCTCGACCCAGTCTGGCCATTCTCCCCTGACTCCTCTCACTCATCAACAACCCGTTTCCACCTGCAGAACTGATGCTCGCTGGATGTTTTCGCCACTCTGTGTAAACTCTAGCGACTGTTGTGCTGCCACATGCTAAAACATGCTAGAAACATGCTAATTCATGTTAGCAGTGTGTTAAAACATGCAAATTCATGCTAGAAACATGCTAATTCATGCTAGCAACATGCTAAATCATGCTAGCAACATGCTACAACATGTAAAGAACATGATAATTCATGTTAGCAGTGTGTTAAAACATGTGAATTCATGCTAGCAACATGCCAATTCACGCTAGCAACATGCTAAATCATGCTCGCAAAATGCTACAACATGTAAACAACATGCTAATTCATGTTAGCAGTGTGTTAAAACATGTGAATTCATGCTAGCAACATGCCAATTCACGCTAGCAACATGCTAAATCATGCTAGCAACATGCTACAACATGTAAACAACATGCTAATTCATGTTAGCAGTGTGTTAAAACATGTGAATTCATGCTAGCAACATGCCAATTCACGCTAGCAACATGCTAAATCATGCTAGCAACATGCTACAACATGTAAACAACATGCTAATTCATGTTAGCAGTGTGTTAAAACATGCTAATTCGTTGGCTGATTGGATAATTGTTAGAATGTGCAGGTGTGTTTATATTTTATAGTTTATATCATTATTATTTCCATCTCATTTAAAAAAAAATCTATTTGTCTATTCGACAGTTTTTGACTACTTTTGTTTCTTTTATTTCTGTAAATATTTTTGAGTGTGACGCTGCTTTAAACGTATGAAAGGTGTTATGTAAATAAAAATCATTTTAAAAAATCGCCAGGTTAGAAGTAAGATTCACACACCGCCTCGTCATTTTTTTTCCTCCTGTGGGAAGCTTTTAAAACCATCATTGTGTTTTTGTTGTTGTAGTTGTTTTTTACAGCTGCGTGCATACGTTTGGAGCGTTCACTGTTACGTGACGTGACGTCTCACCGTAGCTGCGTAGAGTCACGTCACACGAGCAGCTCAAATTCTCTTCATTTTCTGCCTCCAAAGCTCCGGCGAAGTCAAACAACCTCCTTATCACCAGATTTCCCCTGATCAGTTTTACTGATCATAATTAATCTAATCTAGAGACTTTCTGCGGGTTATATCTCTTTCCTTTCAGACTTTTTTCCTGTTCCTCCGACAGCTCCTTCAGAGAAGAAGTTAAAAACTGAAGCAAAGGTGGATCTGACGGTCGAACTGATCAGATTCTGGGATAACCCCCTCTTTCTCACTCTCACTTTCTCTCTCTTAATAGAGTTTGGTGTTTTCCAGAGTTAGCAGCTGTGGTGTGTGTGAGTGATTTGGAAATGTGAGTGCTTCAACAAAAAGCTATTCCTCGCACTCACTGCTATAACATATAATAACATATTTGTTTAGTTGTACAGCTTTAATCCTTAGCAAAAGTGTCCTTTAAAATGTACTCAACGTTATGTGTCACGTGGATTATTTTCTGTCCTTTTGACACTAACCAAATGAAAATAAGTAGCTGGGGTTAACGCGGACAGTTTCGAACACGCACTTATAAATAAGATCCTGCTGTTGTTGAGGCTTTTATACAGCCAATGTACAGGCTTTTTATTCAGCACATGAAAGGCAAAATGTCAATATTTCCCTGTGTGATCGATGCAAATTTGGTTTAATTTAACGATATGGCTTCCATTCTTATTATCTCATCGGCAGCGGCTTATAAAATAGCACTCGATCCAGTACATCCTATTATTTTGTATTAATTTTTTATATCCTGTACACACAACTTGAAGCCACAAGATACTAAATCGAGCTCATGAAATCGTCATGTGTGCACTGGATGTAGGAGATCATGCTTTATCGTGCTCTTCATTCACTATTTGCACGTCTCTTGTTTTCATAGATGATTATGTTAATTTGATGGGCTCTCCTATAAAGAAAATGCGACCAGGGTTTAAAGGATAAGCTGACCTAGCGCTCTGCTACGAATACGAGATCTCAGGTTAAGCTGCATCTCCTCTGACGTTCTCTGTGTAAAAACCTTTTTAAAGGTATAGGAATGAGATAATCTTATTAATTAATGAACAGTGGCATATTTCTGTATTTAGTATTGACCTCGAGTGGCATTTCATAGTGTTTTTGAGTGTGTTTACACCAAGTGTGCCGCACAAAGTCCTGAAAAGGGGAGCCAAAACGTTTCGATCGCCCCAAGGTGGCTGGATGCAGTATAGGTCATAAACCCCGTCCTCTTCGTGTAATCTAACGGGACGTGAGACAAACTAAACAATCAAATTACACTTCAAATACATTTTTTTTTCCAAGTGTTTGTTTTTAAAATACGTTTGATTTTAGTTAGTTATTTGATGCTATAAAAACATGATTGACAGCTGTGATTGACAGGGAATGGGTGAAGGTGAGGAAATGGTGAGGGAATGGATGAAGGTGAGGAAATGGTGAGGGAATGGAGGAATGGTGAGGGAATGGTGAGGGAATGGAGGAATGGTGAGGGAATGGTGAGGGAATGGAGGAATGGTGAGTAAATGGGGGGATGGTGAGGGAATGGAGGAATGGTGAGGAAATGGTTAAGGAATGGAGGAATGGTGAGGACATGGTGAGGGAATGGGGGGATGGTGAGGGAATGGTAAGGGAATGGAGGAATGGTGAGGAAATGGTGAGGGAATGGTGAGGGAATGGAGGAATGGTGAGGAAATGGTGAGGGAATGGTGAGGGAATGGTGAGGAAATGGTGAAGGAATAAAGGAATGGTGAGGGAATGGTGAGTAAATAGTGGAATGGTGAGGAAATTGTAAGGAAATATTGTGAGAATGGAGGAATGGTGAGGGAATGGTGAAGGAATGGAGGAATGGTGAGGGAATGGTGAGGGAATGGGGGAACGGTGAGGGAATGGGGGAACGGTGAGGGAATGGGGGAACGGTGAGGGAATGGTGAGGACATGGTGAGGTAATGGAGGAATGGTGAGTAAATAGTGGAATGGTGAGGAAATTGTAAGGAAATATTGTGAGAATGGAGGAATGGTGAGGGAATGGTGAAGGAATGGAGGAATGGTGAGGGAATGGTGAGGGAATGGGGGAACGGTGAGGGAATGGTGAGGACATGGTGAGGTAATGGAGGAATGGTGAAGAAATGGGGGAATGGTGAGGAAATGGTCTTCAGGAAGAGTTTGGAGCATTAACTTAAATTTCTACATTTCCATAATTGTTTATTTCACAATGACATATTGATTTGAAAAAGTTCAGGGGCGTGTACTTGCGATCAATTCTTCGGGACCGTGGGCGGGACCTCGATACCACGGCTCCACTTCACGCTCACTACTGCGCAGACTCGGGCTCTGAGATGTCAGCGCCATAGTGGGACATTGGCGGCTTCACTTTTCTACAATGGAAGAGAGTGAAGGTGCGTCATCCATCTTTTTTTTACAGTCTACGGTTTAATACTGCTCCTCACTCGAACCGATACCGAGCAAGTTCAGAATCGGTAAAACAGTGGCACGCTGGACAGAAATCGAGTTGGTAAATGGTCTTAAATAAACCCAGAGCACACCGTCTCTCATGTCTGTGTCCTTATGCACATCACGTCCACGCTCAATTACGCATGTTGACCCGGAGAACTGGTGAACGTTACTCCACTCCATGAGAGAGAAGCAGAACGGAGGCTACTGGACATGTCAGACCGGGGGTCATTACTTCATCATTAGGGAAGGTGATGTGTTAAAAGCGTGCATGAAGGACAAGAGGTGCTTGATACTTATTTATAATTAAAAAAAAAAAAAAAAAAAAAAACGTCTCTCACTACTTTAATTAACTAGTGAGAGTCTCTTAACTTATCTACTGCCTGGCTGAGGCTTCACACACTTTGTGCGTAATTTGTATCTGAATATATTCAGGCTAATATCTTTTTTTAGAAGTCTCCACAAGGACTCGATTTAATCCCGCTCTTGTGAATGAGAGAGATTTCGATTAAACCATCAATGACCTCAATGAATTCGAGGACTTTTTTGTGATGGAGGGACAAAAGAAAAGGACTGATTTGCATGCAAGTGGTGATTTGCTCCTACTGAGCCTTGAGGAGGAAGAAAAAGATGAAAAGGATGAGGGAAAGAAAGGAAAGATGGATCAGATTGCAGTTGGAGTTTTTTTCTAGTGCTTTCTATAGTCAGGGTAAACTTCCTCATCTCATCTTGAAACCCCACCCAAAGCCCCATCACCTCCATTTACACTCTGGGTGTGTCTCAAGCGATCTGTTCCCTGATATCTTTGCTTCCAGGACTGTATATTCCCAGAACCCTGTAATTCCAGGGCCATATGTTCCCAGAGCACTATATTGTCATGAATTCCCCCTCTCTCTCTCTCTCTCAAGTGCATGGCGTGTATCCAGATCGACGAGCGCTGCTCTCGTTTGCTGTGTTCTCAGTCCACTCCGTGTGATTCTGTTTGTTATGGCCATGTGCAGGTGTTGTGTTTCCTGCCCTGTCTCCACCCCGTCCTGTCAGCTGTGTGTTACCTGATTGCCTCCATGTGTTCTGTGTTAAGCCTGTAATCAGTTTGACCATTTATACACTCCTGTTTCTTTGTCTTATTACAAGATCTTATCATGCTGTTTGTCCTGCCGTGTTCTAAGGCTAGGTTCTTGTTTACGTGTTCTGAATATAGATTATCCCTGCTTTCTGTTGTCTGTGTGATCCTTGACCTATGCTATAGACAATGCCATTGACTCATAGGTTTCCCTTAAAAAACCTCATGAGGCTTTTATTTGCATCCTACATTCAATAACCTCATGCAAGGTATACAATTCTGCTCCTACATTCTCAGAGTCATGCTCAAAGTTCCATACATACCCAGAGGCCTTTTTTTACCATGGCTTTACAGTCTCAGTGCTCTATTATCACTATACCCAATATACCCAGAGCCCTGTGTTCAATGGACCCTGTATACCCAGAGCCCTGTGTTCAATGGACCCGATATACCCAGAGCCCTGTGTTCAATGGACCCAATATACCCAGAGCCCCGTGTTCAATGGACCCAATATACCCAGAGCCCCGTGTTCAATGGACCCTGTATACCCAGAGCCCCGTGTTCAATGGACCCTGTATACCCAGAGCCCTGTGTTCAATGGACCCTATATACCCAGAGCCCTGTGTTCAATGGACCCAATATACCCAGAGCCCTGTGTTCAATGGACCCAATATACCCAGAGCCCTGTGTTCAATGGACCCAGTATACCCAGAGCCCTGTGTTCAATGGACCCTGTATACCCAGAGCCCTGTGTTCAATGGACCCTATATACCCAGAGCCCCGTGTTCAATGGACCCTGTATACCCAGAGCCCTGTGTTCAATGGACCCGATATACCCAGAGCCCTGTGTTCAATGGACCCGATATACCCAGAGCCCCGTGTTCAATGGACCCAATATACCCAGAACCCCGTGTTCAATGGACCCAATATACCCAGAGCCCTGTGTTCAATGGACCCTATATGCCCAGAACCCCGTGTTCAATGGACCCTGTATACCCAGAGCCCTGTGTTCAATGGACCCTGTATACCCAGAGCCCTGTGTTCAATGGACCCTATATACCCAGAGCCCCGTGTTCAATGGACCCAATATACCCAGAGCCCCGTGTTCAATGGACCCAATATACCCAGAACCCCGTGTTCAATGGACCCTATATGCCCAGAACCCCGTGTTCAATGGACCCTATATGCCCAGAGGGCTATAGGGCCTTGTTGTCCCAGGTCACTTTTATTCTCAGATCCCTTTATAGTCCTGTGTTTAATGGCCATACATAATATTCCCAGAGGCCTATATTGAGCTCTCAGTCATATATACAAAGGTCCCTATTTTTCCAGAACACTATACAGCTGTGGTCCTGTATTTCCAGAGCTCTGTATTCCCAGCGCCCAATGTCCTTGGATCCAGATGTTCCACGAGCATTATATAACCATAGCTCCGCATTCTTAGTTCCCTACATATTCAAAGGGCCTTATAAATATATACCCAGAGCCTTATAAAGTTATGGTGCTATATTCACAATTGATGTCCCTATTTTCCCAGACCCATATACAGCTGTGGTATTGTATTCCCAGAGCTCTATATTCTTACATACCTTTTGTCCTTTATTCTCAGGGTCTTGTGTTCAAATCACATAGAACCCTGTTGTCCTGGGTCTTATATTCCCTTGCCTAGGATACATTAAGGAAAATTGTAAAAGCTCACCTAACTGATTTACAACTTTAATAAACACAAAATTCAGGGTACAAGGGTATGTCATAACTTTACACTAATGCGGGCTGCTAGATAATTGGGTAATTAGCATTTAGAGAAAAATAATACCAATTTTACTCGGCCGACATTTTAAATCAACGCACAGACGTAAAACCTGACAAAGGAGCAGGAGCACTAAGCACACATCAGGTCAGTGTGGTGAGTTCAAAAAGCAGCATTACTCACAAGTCTGACACAGAGAGAGAGAGAGAGAGAGAGAGAGAGAGAGAGAGAGAGAGAGAGAGCGAGGTCAATGTTTCTGAAGATGTGATGTGAGTGATGGGGAAGCAGAGATCTTCATCTGCTGCCTGGAAAAAGGGGAAAAAGGAAGACGGAGCAGGACTCGACATTCGCATTACGGTTGGAGTGGTACGTTATGTTCATGGTGTGATGAACGTATAACACAATATTATGGTTTTCACACAACACCTCGAACTATACGTTAAGTGAGTAATAAAACACTTGATGGCACGCAATTTTAGGGAAATAAGTTACCTCTCTGAAGTCGATTATTTACCTAACAGCATGTCCGCAAGTATTCTATCTAGCAACTAAGCAACTAATCAACACTAACAATCTTCAATGAAATAAAGAACTTCATGTTATATTTGTATTAGTTGATGGTTACATATATTGTTGTGGAACGTCCACAAAACAAGTTACTTCCTGTTCTCATTTATGTTATAGCGGCAATAAACAGCCGCTCCCTCACCAGCCCTCTCTTTTTGTGACAGGGCGACAAAATAATCTAGCCTGTCGTCTTTTTTTTTTTTTCTGTTACCGAGAACCGCGACGCGTAAACCTCCTCCGCCCTGAAGATTTCGGAAAACGTGACGTTACAGCTTTACGTCTGACTGTTACAATGAAGCGCTGACATCGGAGACTCCTTCCGTAGATGTTAAATACACTTCTCCTTGCAGAAAACTTCGCCGTATCGGCGATTGCGCGTGGTTTGTAAGTCCCCGTGATGTTACTATAGAAACGATAACGGATTAGTATTATATTAATAGACCTGCTGTTATAAAAAAATAAAATAAAAAAATCAGACCAATCAGAATCAAGAACTTAACATCGCTGTGGTACAAAGGTTACATTTATACCGAACGCACGCCTTTGTATGAAATATAACTAGGCTATAAACAGTTATAAAGAATAATGTGTTGTTCTTTAATAAATGTAAAACAAAAAAAACAACAACCTGTAACTGTTGCCAATCTTCTGTGGTACAGTATAAGTGGATTAGCTCAACACACAGACTTCATATAAACACCATAACGAACTTTCTTTTACTCTCACACTCTCCGTCGTTCCCCAGACGAGGACGGGTTCCCTTCTGAGTCCGGTTCCTCTCAAGGTTTCCTCCTCGTATCATCTCAGGGAGTTTTTCCTCACCACCGTCTCCACCGTCTCGCCCAATAGGGATAAACTCACACACTTAAAATCTCCATCCTGTGTTTATATATTTCTGTAAAGCTGCTCTGAGACGGCGTCCATCGTTAAACGCGCTACACAAATAAAATTGAATAAGACAGATAAAAACCGGCTGTTATATTTCCCAAGGATGGTAACAGTAACTCCGTATCATCACGCCACACTCGCACTGTTGTTGATTTTTTTCTCTCCCTATAACAGCACGACACGGAGTGTTTCATCGTGTGACGTAATGCCCTACATGACTCTGCACCGTGTCAATTGGCGATCGTGGCTCAAACGACTTCGGCTAAGCGTCGACGTCCTGCAAGTAGCCGCTCGAGTGACGCGTCTGACGTGCGCTACCGAGTCGTGAAGGAAGGTCAACGAGAGTGTGTTAAAACCACATCTTACAACACCGGCTAAGAAAAGTAAAGAAAAAAGCCACGGTAATGAATGGTTATGATCAGGGCCGAAAATGAGCCAAACGGGTTTCCATCAGCGTGTGTGTGAACGGTGCGGGAAAGGAAACGGTAATAAAAGGCTAATGATGAAATTTATTCTATTGATGCAGACATCGTTATTGTGGTGGAGTTTCTGTTCTTTTATTACCCTCGGTGTGTATGGGGTGGGAGCTCATTATCTGGCCACCGCAGACTGAACTCTTAGTGGGGTGAATTTCCTGACATATTAAAGGCTGTCTCTTAAAAACCGCCCTCGCAGTGAAGAGAGACTGACTCTGGGAAGGTTGAGATACAGAGATGGTACGAGTTGTTTTTTATTAACGTCGAGTTAGTATTCACGTATAGTGTACAGTTCACCTTTTCAGCCCTGTTCAGATGGGACTAGGGGGTTAATCCGTCCCTAAGGTTTTCTTTCAAGTTCAGTGTTTTTTTTTCTTGAGCTGTATGACGAGTGATCTGTCCGGCGCTCATGACGGCTGAAATCTGTACAAGTACCCCATGATGTATAGTGCTATTAGTGGAGAAATGTTGAATCTGAAGTTTAAATTCAATTACGACTCTAGTCACCTTGAAAGTCAGCAGCGAGGCAGTGCTCAGGTCTAATAATAATTCTAGTGCCGGAAACGTCAATAAATATATACATTTGGGAAACCTGGTCAATATACAGTAGCTTGTCTATTTTTTTCTGAAAGAGATGGAGATGTTCTCTCAGTGACTAAAGAACAACGCGCCATGGTGTGGCTTGATGGTTAAGACTGATCGGAAGGTCGGGGGTTCAAGCCCCAGCGCTGCCAAGCTGCCACTGTTGGGGTCTCGAGCAAGGCCCTTAACCCTCTCTGCTCCAGGGGGCGCTGTATCACGGCCGACCCTGCGCTCAGACCCCAATTTCCTGTCATGCTGGGGTATGAAGAAAAGAATTTCACTATGCTGTAATGTATACGTGATCAATAAAGACTCATTATTATTTTTATACTTCTTATCTGTTTATTGTTACGTTTAATGCTACAGTGTAACGCCTATGAAACAAGTTAGTTCCTGTTCTCACTTACGTTATAGCAGCTATAAACAGCGCTCTTGTTTTCTCTCCCCTGAAGTTAATAAGACGAAACTCCGCAGCGTGTCATGTCTATCGTTGTTGGACTGCCTCGACGATATTAAAAAAAAAATGGTTAACAAATACCTTCCTCCAACTTAATGGAGACAAAACCGAAACGAGTGTTCTCGGTCCCTCGAGATTCAGAGATGGTCTCGTTAATTAACGAGCTTCGGAATCACTTCCCGTCGATTTCTTCCCAGGTTAGGAACCTCGGTATCATCCTGGACTGATGGAATTATGCTTAACCAAGCAAATAGATTCGATCGTTAAGAATAGTTCCGATCGATTACGGATTATTTCTAAACTTAAAACGTTTTCGCCTTTCCTAGATGTGGAGGAGGTTACTCGTGCTGTCACATCACATCCATTTCAGTGCAGTCGTATTCGTATGACGTGTTTAACAGTGGACGTCGTCTCAGAGCGGCTTTACAGAAACATATAAACACAGGATGGAGATTTTAAGCGTGTGAATTTATCCCTATTGGGCGAGACGGTGGAGACGGTGGTGAGGAAAAACTCCCTGAGATGATACGAGGAAGAAACCTTGAGAGGAACCGGACTCAGAAGGGAACCCGTCCTCGTCTGGGGAACGACGGAGAGTGTGAGAGTAAAATAAAGTTCGTTATGGTGTTTATATGAAGTCTGTGTGTTGAACTAGTCCACCGTTCACTAAAGGAGACCTGAGTGTAGGACTGCACGTGGTCATCGCAGTCCCAAGGCCATCGCTAAGGCAACATCGCTAAGAACGTCCATGTGGAATTGAGGTCCAAAACCATTTCATGGTACTTCAAGCAGCACCGTCCTCAGCGATCTCCAGGCTGTAGCCTCTAGTTAATGAGAGCTCCATCCAGAGGTTGGGCATTTATATTATTGTAATTCATTGTACTCGGGTCTTCCTCAGTCATCTCTTGCTTGTCTCCAGATGGTTCAGAATGCAGCTGTTGACCGAGGCAAAGAAATATGATCACCCCCCCCCCCCCCCCCCCCACCCACCCATTTTACCATTTATCATCCATTTTAGGACCCAGATTAAGAATGTGTATGTGATCGTGCCCTGCGATGGACTGGCACCCTGTCCAGGGTGTACCCCGCCTTGTGCCCGATGCTCCCCGGGATAGACTCCAGGTTCCCCCGTGACCCTGAAAAGGATAAGCGGTGTAGAAGATGGATGGATGGATGGAAGTGACTAAGGATGGTATATGAAGGAAAAACACTCGACTCTCCGTCTCCTCAACTCGTCTCGTGTATGAGAGCTGAAAGCGCGGGTTCAAAACGAACCCGAGGGAGTCGAATAAATAACACGTTCGGTAAAATTACAGATCCTTCAGTGTTTGACACTTTCCAAATGTCACGCTCGAACTTTTTTTTCTTCCTTTTCTTCCCTCCCCCGTCTGCCTCTGTGCAGAACTGCCGTACAGTGTAATTTGTTCTCGTTTGAATTTTTTTTTATCTTTATTTTGACATTTTGCAATTCACACAGAAAGTAAATATCCTATTATCGAGATTCCTCCTGTCTGCCGTTATATATCAGCCCGCGTGGAAATGAGAGTCGGGCCGACAGAGACAGAGACGGATAGATGAATATAAATGCAAAATAATACACACACACACACACACACACACACACACACACACACGGTGAGATGGACAAAAAGAGAATACAGATATTATCATACGTTGCATTGCTCTCTCGGTTTTGATGAGTTCGGGTTAATATTCAGACCTGGGTTTAGATTTTTTTCCTTGCCGTTATTACGCACTGGTACGATGGTATAACATGATGCTGACGCAATCTAAAACAGGTACACTGGTGATGTTATACCAGACTGGTACAGACAGACCTCGTCGTATGTTGCTTGAAATCAGCTACAAGATTTTAAAGAAAATAATCATAAAAAATTTTTTAAAAATGAAGAAAAATAAAACCACGTCTGTTATTGAAACGTAATCCGATACAAACGGGTTATTTGGAACGAAGAGATAATGCGTCCCAAAATCGCTCCGCATCTGCTAAATACCATAAACATAACAGGATGTTTAATTTCTCCCTAATTTATTCCTGGCCAGTTCGCACCCTCTCTCTCCTATCAAACGTGAGCGGGATCGTGAAGGCTAACACGTGCTTCCTCTGACAGACATGAAGTCAGCTACCTGCATCTTTTCATACGCATTCGAAGGAAAGCGCTATCTGCCCTCTTACACATACAGGAGCTTAGAGATGCGCACGATTGGTTAGTGTTGCTGTGATTGACATAGGGGAAAGAGTATGCCCCGCCCATCCTGACGGAACACCTCTCTCGGACTCCTGGCCGTGGACGGCTGTGGCGTCGGAAGCTTTCACAAGGCGTCTGAGTGTAGAGGTGTGCGTTTAGACTGAGACACAAGTCAGATATAGAGCTCACAGAAAAAAAAAAGGAAAAGAAAGGCTACGAGTCCGGCGTTGCGTGTCCGAATGTCCCGTCTCCGCTCAGACATCCTCGGACGATTCATTTAACCAACAAAGCAAAGCGCTTCCGACATTTTTATGCGTTCGCAGTTCATTCTTGCGTTTGCGTGATTCGTTCCGACCAAGCAAGATGTCTACTTTTTTCGGACATGGGAAGGACGTCCCTGCTTCCCGATCGCTCGTGTCGAGTCTTCAGAATCATCGCTCTCCATCTCGGTATCCGTCCTGTGAGTAACGCTGCCCTCTGAACTCTCCACGCCGACCTGACACTTTGACACGCCGTTCAGTTCCTGACTCGTAAATCCGGCGTGGCCCCGAGGGGCTCGGACGTATCCGTGCTCTGTGCCATCACGCCGTGAAGAAGGAGAAGCACTTTCCTTCCTCCGTTCTCCTTCTCCACGTCGACAAAGCCATGATTAGCTCCCGAGCGTTCCATCAGCGTCTCTCTTTGTCTGCTTTCTACTCAAGGCTGCTTTTCAGGGCAGTAAACGTGGCGTGGTTTTTAACGGAGAGACAGCCAGAATCATCTCGTCTCCTTTCAGAGTATCTGCTCAGGCAGAATGTTCGGCTCATGCGCCTGTCACACGCCGTTATTCAGGCTTTGTACCGACCGAGAGTTAACACGCATCCACTGCTCACTCAGACAGACTTAGGACGTTTATAGAGATCGATAAAGCTGGTAGGATCTGGTTCCAAACGTATTCACACACACCTGATCTGTCTAATCGAGGCATTCAGGATCATTTACAAATTAGAACCAAGTATTTCGTAGAAAATCGGGCTCAGACCGTGTTTTTAAAGTGCACCTATTATGCTTTTACAGATATTACCTGTCATGTAGCGCGTTATATACGTAGCTGTTTGTGAATGTAAAGACTCTGCAAAGTCTCACACGTCAAAGCGCACGACAAACGGGGTAATCGACTCCCGAAAGAAGGAACCGATTCTGAACGGCTGAATCGACTCGTTAGTGATTCCAGACTTTACTTCCTGTACTATCCTGCGTAGGTTTGTCACACAAAGCCCCGCCTCTCGTCTTCATCGGCTGCTCGCTGACACCGGTAGACCGGTCACGACAGACTGGGACGTCTGACCGATCAGACCAGAGTGTGCTCTCTGAAAGGAGGAGTTTCGGATGAATCCTTGAGAACGGATCATTTAACGAGTCGTTCGTGACACCGGGGGGAAAACGGTAACGCTGCAGTTTAAATGATGTGCACGTTAAAGTGTTTTTTTGCCGTCGGATGCGCGTGAATCTATCGTATAGAAGAAGAAGAAGAAAAATGAACCGAACTCTGGAGTTAAGTAAGTAATAACACACTCCGTCTCACGCCGTTATGGTAAAATAATCAGTGACGGGGTGGTGTGATGAACCAGTGTTGATTATCTTCCTATAACAGCATGCCTTGAAGCGTGTTATTCCTCTTACACTACAACAATTTACAACACTAAAAAATGTTTTATCACTTAACGGATGAAATATCACACTTTTCATCCGTTTATAGTCTCATTTAATGTTAGAAACATGACGGAGAACAACTTAGTTCCTGTTCTCACTTACGTTACAGCAGCTATAAACACTCATTCCCTCATGAGTCCTCTCTCTATTCTCGCTCTTTAAGTTAATAAGACAAAAAAAAAAAAAAGCAGAGAAACCGAAAGAAGCATAAAAACTCGTACGCTTGAACGTACGGCCTTGAGCGTTACAAAAGCGCTGGCACTGGAGACTCCTTCCATAAATCTTACATGAACTTCTCGATTACGCATCCGCCGTACAAGTCCCTGTTACTATAGAAACGATATTACTCATGCGATATTATCAACCAGTTATTTTAGAAGTCCTTCTCAGAACTCAACCCCCCCCCCAAAAAAAAAAAAAAGATGGCTCCTGATTAACCACCAGGCGACTAAACACACAAACAAACCACTTGTTCCACTAGAGCCTACTTTACAATTATTCATCCCTCAAATCCGTCACATACGCGTCCGCTCGTCCAAAAAACATACCAACGAGGGGAAATAACAAGCTGCTGATTACACATCAGAGAAGAAGAGCTCTGACGCAGGACGTCCAGGGCGACCCGTACACGTATGACTTCTGGAGGACTCGTTTACTAAATTTCTCCTTTGTTTACAGATTCTAACCTCTCGGCCTAATTCGCATGAAAGTGTCGCCTCAAAACACAATAAAAAAAAAAAAGAAGACAAAAATATATACAAATCACGTGCGACCCGGCGGCTCGTTTAGCTCCGTCAGCGTCATTCATACGCCAGTGCAATATTAAAGCAGCTAGCTTTA